>NW_023501171.1:0-72496 GCF_014066305.1 Letharia columbiana | reverse complement strand
AGTCTTAATATTCTAAAAGAGCTTAAAAAAGCGTTTTTAATAATATTACTTTTTTTTAGAAGGTTAATATTCATTTAATATTAAAACGTTTTTATTTTAAAGCTATTTAGCTTATAATATAAAAAAGATCTCTTTACGCTAATCGCTAGTATTAATATATATAATAGTTTTTTAAATTTTAATATAATTAATAATATAATAATTAGAATAATAATAAGAAATATTATATTTTTATTAGAGTTATTAATAGATTAATTATACTTATTTAAACTTAATTCTTATCTTCTTTATTATTTTAGCTTCTCTAAAATTTCTTATTTATTAAAATAATTTTAATATTATTTAGAAGTTCTTTTAAAATTAATTAAATAACGTACGTTATATAAAAATATATTATAAATAATTTAGAGATTTAAATTCTCTAATATTAAGCGAATTATTTACTACGAAAATAAAAAGATAAATAATTAAATCTTCGAAGAGTATATTATTATTATTAGCGTTATTAATTATAAATCTAAATATACGAGTTTAAATCTTATATTTTATAAGAATTAAATTAATAATACTTATAAGTTTCTAATTAATATATTTATCTTCGATATATTTAAAGTCTATAAGAATTTTATATTATTATTAATTAATATTAATAAAAAGATTAGAATTATTATAAATAATTAATAGTTATAAGATAATTAATAATTTAAAATTAGAGAGACTTTAATATTATTAATTAATAAATTCTTTAATAATTTTATCTCTAGTTCTATAGCTTTTCTTATTAATTAATTCTTTATAATAAATATTAATTTTAATTATATATTAAAATTAAAATAGCGTAAGAGTTATAATATTTTAGAATTATTAGCGATTATAAATAAAATATTAATATTTATAATTTAGCGACGAAATTATTTTAAAAAGTCTTTATATATAAACTTTCGATTTTCTAATATTATAAGAGAATTTTAATATTATCTTTTCTAGAGTAAATAGTAAATTAGATATTCTATTTATTATTTTATTTATTAATAATCTATATCATTTAATTTAGAAATATATCTAATTTTTATAATTATTAATTAAATTCATTTATTATAAATTACTTAAATTAGATTTCTTAATATATCTCTTAAACTTAATATATACTATTATACTACTTATTCTATAATCTATAAATAAATAAATTAGAATTTTATTATAGTGATAATAAATAATATATAACTCTTTAAAACTAACGAGTATATATTTATTAAATTATATCTATTTCTAGAATTTTCTAGTTTCTAAATTTTAATAAATAGACTAATAATTATTATTAGATTTAGACTAATTCTATATAATCTATACTATCTTTATTTATTACTACGTTTATTATTTTTTATTATTAATATTAAAAAGAAAGTAAGATTTATTATTATCTTTATATTAAAATATATTTATTAATATTTTATATTAAGTATTATTAATTAAGAAAGCTAAGTCTATATTAGATAAAGATCTAGTTAATATTATAAGATTAAGATATTTAAAAAAAAATTAAAAGAGATATATAAATAAATAAAATATTAGAAATAAAATAAGATTAATATTTAATATATAAATTCTATCTTCTTACTATAATAGAAACTTATATCGCTTTAATAATATATTATTATATTATTTCTAATATTTTAAATTAGAGATTAACTTTTTCTAATTAACGTTATAATTAATAATTATATATTTAAAAATATATAATAATATTAATATAGAATTAATATTTAATTTAATTAATTTAAAACTCTAATTAGCTTAGCTATTAACGCTTTTCTATTTAATATAATATATACTTAATTCGCTTTAATATTAATATTAATTTATTATTATATTATTCTAATTATTAGAATTAGAAATTATATTTTTTTAATTAATATTCTAGTCGCTAATTATATTAATAAAAGCGTATATTAATATCTTAAAACTATTAAATAAATTTTATTAGATATTAATATAGAATTAGAATTTAATTTAAATACTTTAATAATTTAATTAGCTAGATTAATTATTATCTAAATCTCTTATATATAAAAATTAAACCTTTTATTACGCTAAGATTATTTTTAAGTTTTAAGATCTTTCTTATTAATATAACTTTTTCTTATTCGAGTAATATTATAATATCTTTTACTCGAACGTTAAAATATTAAAATATCGCGTTCTTCGCTTTTAATTAGACGATATCGTCTTTAAATCGATATCTTTAATTTTATAAAAATAATAATTAATTCGTTATAGGCGAAGGCGAAAAAGAAATAATATCTTTTTCTATTTTTAGAGTAGAAGAAGAGAAGAGAGTAAGTAGATTAATTATAAGCTATAAACGACTCGATATTTAAGAATAATAAATTAATAAAGTTATAATATTAGAATAAAGAGCTTTTCTTATAATTAGTAAATATAAGATTAAATAGAAATTAATTAGATTAATAAGATTATCTTTAATAGATATATCGCGTATATAAAGAATATCGAAATATATAAAATATAAGAGAGAGCGTATATATATAGCTATAAATATTTAAAGTATATTTAAAATATAAAAAGAAGCGCTTATATATAGCTTTATAATATATATTAATAAAAAAGAAGTTAACTTCTTTTTCTAGTTAGCTTTTTAATTAATATTTAAACTTAATCTATCTTTAAATAGTATTTTATTTTAATAAGATTTTAGTTATATAATATTAGTTAGCTCGATAATAAATATTTAATATTATTCTTTTCTAATTTACTCTCTTTTTTTTTAAAATTTCTTTTTATTATTATAATATTTATATTATAATATACTCGTTTATTACGATATTATCTATATCTAAAAAAAATAAAATTATTTTCTTTATATTTTATAATTAAATTAAATTAATAATATTATTTTTATAAAGTAAGTATATATCTAATAGCGTTATATCTCTTAATATAATAATTAATTATAATATTAATTATAATTTATTAATATATAATATTATTATCTATTAAAGTTATTAACTCGATAGTTATAAAAGCTTAAGAAATTATTAATAATTTATTAATTACTAATTTAGATTTATTTAAATTATCGAAGTAAAGTAAAAATAAGATTTCGCGAAGATAAAAATTAGAAGATTATATATGAAGTTTAAAAAGTATAATTATAAATAAAAAAGTATATAATTATATCGATTATATATATCTAAATTAAATAATAAGTTAATTATATATATTAATTATATTATTACTAATTAGACTTTAAAGCTCGTATATTAAAGAAATTCGCGAATTATAAAGATTAATAAATTTAATTATTTTTTAAATTATATTCGCTTAGATAATAAAGAAAATCTTAATTTATATAATTTTAAATTCAATTAATTCGCTTCGAATTTAATTCTTTATATTAAGCGTATTTTAAGAAGTTATAGAGATAAAATTAGTAAGTAATTTTAATAATATAATTTATTCTTTAATAATTATAAATAAAGAAAATTACTAACTAATATCTAGTAGCTTAATTATATATATTTTATATAAAAAGAATTACTTTATAATTAAAAGATATATAGCTTTTTAGATAATTATAATAAGATATAAGTTTATAAGTAATAATATAATATTATTAAAGTCTAGATATAGTTTTTATAAAAAGAAAATATATAATAAATAAAAGAAAAACTATTTTAAGTTAAGAATAAGATATTTTAATTATTATTCTATTTATTATACTTAATTAATAATATTTAGCTATTATACTTAATTTAATAACTTTATATATTTTATATTTATAAAATAAAACTTCTTAAATTAATTTAAATATAAATATATATTTATAAAAATATTATTGCTCTAATAAAAGAGGCTCTTTATTCTAAAATCTATATTAAATTAAAGATTATATTTCTACGCTCGATAGCTTTAGTTTCTATAGTTATTATTAATATCGCGATTAAATTTATATAGTAATAGCACGCCTTTCTTATTAACGAGTATGTTAATAATCGTAAATAGCTAAAATACGATAGAAAATAGTAGGTGACTCTTAGTAATATTCGATTCTAAATCTATAGCTTCTTTATCTCGTCTAAGAGTAAAGATATTTATATCTAGAATTTAAAGTAAGTATATTTTAATATATAATTATTAAATATCTAGATATAAATCTTCTAATTAAAAAATTAGTTTCTTTAAAGTTAATTAGTATAATTATAATAATAATTAGAAGTATAATTATTATATTATATAGCGTATTTTAATAGATTAAATTCGATAGGCTTCGCTAGTATAACGCTAGATAGATTTTAAAATATTAAAACTACGAGTAGAAATTCTCTCTTTCTTTCTTTCTTAATATATTAAATATTTTCTTTTATTAATATTTTATATCGTAATTATTTTATCTTATTCGTCTTAATTTAATTTAATAATAATATATTATTAATAATTATTAATTTCGATAGTAATTTTATTATATCACCGTTATATAGAGATAGCGACATCGATTTATATACTTCGTTAATCTATTTAAAAGATAATATAAATCTTAATAATCTTCTTAACGATATAAATAATTAGTCGAATAATTATCTATTTAATCTTTATATTAGAACTTTAAATTAAAAGGAAATCTTAAAGTCTTTTAATTGTAAAAAGATGATCGCGAAAAAAATTAAACGAGGTAAGCCTTTAATTATTCGCGCTCTCGATATAAAGATTATTAGAAAGAATATTTTAGAGTTTTTACTTATAAAGATTAAAAATCGATATTAAAAGTAAGAAAGTAAGTATAGTAATATAATATTTTATTAAGTAATATATATATATAATTAATAATATTTTAGCTATTACTTTATGAAAAATTAAAAGATATTAGAAATTAACTAATTTACTTTTTTTTAAAAAGACCTTTTACTCGTATAATATAAGAGATTATTAATACGATATTATTACTTTATCGTATTATACGAATTTAAGTTTCTATATTAAATACGTTATAAGAAACTATCGAAGTAACTCTAGTATTAGAATTTTATTATATATTAGCTTTCTATTAAGTTATTATTTTATTAATAAATTATATAATTAGTAATCTTTACGCTATTTATAATAAAAGAGTTATATTAATAATTAAAGATATAAAGTTTATATAAATAATATATTAGTATATAATAAGAGGAAGTATATAAAAAATAAGAATAAGGTAATTAAAAGTGCTTTACTTAGATAGAAGAGGGTTAAGATATTTAATATAGAATAGAATTCTAATTATCTTTCTAATTACTAAAAAACGTGAAAATTTATTATTCTAATAACGATCTCTTTATATCCTCTTTATTAATAAGAACTTCTTATTTAAATAAATATATAGCTGATAATTCTAATACGGAAAATAAGATCTCGAATTTTTAGATTTTAAAGTATCGTAAGTTAAATAATAGCTATAAACGATCTTAGTATAAATTAGATTAGAAGTAAAAATCTAAATATAATCTCTATTATCGATAAGGAGATTATTAAAAAAGAGATAATATTTAATATTAATCTATATAAATAGAATATAATTAAATTATAAAACGCGCTTATAGATTAAATAAGAATTCGAATAATTTATAAATATAAATTTTTTCTACGAAAGCTTATTAAGATAATCTACGAGAGTATAAAATCTCTATTATCTCTATATTCTTATATTATTAATAGCTTTATTTATAAGAATATTTAATAAAATAAAGATATTAAGATTAAAGATCGATCGATAAATATTTCTTTTTAATCTATAAAAATACGCTCTAAATTTAACTAAATATTAAGAATTAGAAATTTATACTTAATAATTATAAAGTATTATTTTAACTCTATATAAAGTCTAAGATTCGAGATTTAGATTATAGAATTAATTATATTTATTACGCGTATAAGATAAGAGAGAAGTATTAGCGATAAGTAAGTAAAGGGACGCTTAGGATATAATAATAATTATTTTAAAAGAGAATCTTAAGCGATAATATTAATTACATATATATATTAGAAGTATAAAATAAGATCTTAGATTTTTAAATTCTATAGTATTATAAGCTAAATAACAGCTATAAATAAACTTAGTATAAATTAAATTAGAAGTAAGAATTTAATATAATAATAAAAGTTTAAGACGTTATTCGTAAAATTAAAGAAGAAAAAACTAAAAAATTAAGAAAGAAAGATAAGAGTAAAGATTTAAAGAAAAACGTATATTTAACGAATATAGATATCTAAGATATAAACCTTAATTGAGAAGTATTATCTATTTCTAGGTACATTTATAAGTAAAAAGTATTTATCGCGTAAAAAAGATATTATAACTAAAAAGAATTATATCTTAAAATTAATTATAACCCTTAATAGAAATATTAAAGAGACTTATAAGATAGATAGCGTAAACGGCTAAAAACTTAATAATATAAAGTTATCGCTTCGCTATTACTAAGTATAAGAAATAGCTTTTATAAAAAATTAAGAAATTAAGAATAAAGAGCTATTAAATAATATATTAGTAAGTCTACTACCTCTTAATTATCTTAAAAAAATTTATAGATTTTAAAAATTAGTGTTCGATATAAGAGAAAAGAATTTATAATATAAAATTCTAAATATCTTTCTAATTAATAGATAGCGAAATCTATTATAATCTCTTCTTTTAAACTCTTATATCTAAGTATTTATATTCTAATAATAAAAATAAAAAGCGATTTAAAATCTTATTATTATAGTTATTAATTATTATTTAAAAGATCTCTTTTATTTTATTATCATCTTTATCTAACTCTTATCTATTTAGCGTATAGTCGTAATTCTTTAATTATTATTTAGCTGAGTTTAATAAATCTAGAAAATTATTATTATTTATATTAAACTACTATATTATTAAATTCCTTTATATTACGCGCTCGACCTTATTAAAATAAATATATAAAAATAATAAATTAAATTTTAATTAATTAGTCTAGATGATTTTTAATATACTTTTATTAAAGAGAGAGTAATAAATAAAAAAAGTATTTACTATAGAATTTATTTATATATAATTATATATTTTTTTAATCTAAAAATTATAAGTTAATAATTTTATATACGCGAGAAATAATAATAATATATCTTATAATCGATTTTAGAAGAATAATCCTATATCGTAAAATCTCTATATTTATATTTCTTAATTATATAATAAGATTTATAATCGTAAAAGTCGATATATATTATTTTCGCTTATAGAGATTAATAAGCTCTTTATTAAAACTTTTAAGTTATTATAAAGATAAGAAGTAATCTCTATTTATAAGATTATTTAATTATATTAAATAATCTAACTAATAACTTTAAGTTATTATTTAATAATATACTTATCTCTTATTCTTTCTCTTTTTTTATTTATCTTAAAATTGCGAGATAGATGAGATTATTTAATATTTCCTCCTCTATTAAATCTTTTTATTATAAAATTATACTCTTATTATTATTAATAGCGTTTTTCTATTTTTAATTATCTAGACTTAATTATATAGCTAATATAGATATATACTTTCTCTTTAAAATATTAAATAAAAAAATTATATATATTAATATCTAATAATATTACGATATAATTAATCTTATTATTTATAAAAGTATATATCTTTAATCTCTTATAATATCTTTTTCTACTTCTCTAAATTTATATTTTTAAATCTATTTATATTTTTAATTTTATCTCTCGCGATTAATATTATATTAAGATTAATATTATATACTTTTTATAAGCGAGCTTTAAGTATATATATATTTCGAGAGTTATTATATATTAATAAGATTTAATAATATAAGAATTCTATAAGAGCTCTTCTATCGCTTTATATTTACGATTTTTAATATTAATTAAATAATTATAAAATCTTAATAGTAATAGAAATAAGAAGAATTTTATTAAAAGACTATTATCGCGAAGTATTCGCTAAAGATTATTTATATTATCTACTTCTATATATATAATTAAAATTATAAATTTAATTTTATTTTATAATAATAAAGAATCTTATCTTTTTCTTTTAATAATAAATTATTTATAATTCTATTATTATTTATCTTCTCGCTATATAAAATTACTATTATATTAATTTTATAATATATATATTTATTAGATCTATAAATAATAGTATATAAAAGATATATTATAAGAAGAAAATAAAATATAAATTCTAAGTATCTTTCTAATTATCTTTCTAATTATTATAATATTATAATAAATAAAAAAAAAAAAAAAAAAAAAAAGAAGTAATATATAAAAAGCTTACCGTTCTTATTTTAATTTATAGCACTCGCGTGAAATTTAAAATAATAATTAATATTATAAAATTATAAGATTTTTAAATAAAGAAGAATAAAATAGATATAATAAAAGATTTAAAGAAGAATTTAAATTTAAATTTTAAAAAGAATTTATAAGCTTAATTATACGCTAATGAGTTAGTTAGTAATTAGTAATTAATTCTATTAATATATATAATAGAATAAAATAAAGTTAAGTTTAAAAATCTTAAATTTATATATATAGCTAATTATAAATTTAGAATTACTATACTTTTTAATTAGATTAATTAAATTATCGCGAGTAAATAAATTAATATTTATAATTATAAAAAAAATATAATTAAATAGCTCTAATTAAAAAATAGATATATATTATTTAATTTTAGAATAACTTTTTTATTTTTTATTAAAATTTTAAGATTTCTTTCTAAAATTATAGAACGAAATAAGAACTTTTAAATAAAAAAGAATTTCTAAATTTAATCTGATAATTATTAAAGTGTAAGAAATTTAAATATTATTTATTAAAGTTCGCTCGATAGCCGAATAGCCCGCTTATTAAAGTTCGTTTATTAAAGATTATTTATCTATTTACTCGATAGCTTTAATTAAAAAAATAATTATAAATTTAATTTATAAATCTTTACTTATAAAAAATATAATATCTTATAGATTTTAATAGAATTTTTTATTTTTTAAGATAATAATAGAAATTTATTATTAAATATAATACTTATTAATTAAATAAGAAAATAAAATATTTAAACTATATTTATAATATTTATAATTTTATAATAATAGATTTTTTTTATAATTTAATAGAATATAATTTTTAATATAATATAATTTTTTAAAAATATAAATTAAATACTTTATATAGTATTAATTATAAAGATAATTAGAATTCTAAGTTAAATATAAATCTAAGATTAATATAATAAATAAATATCTAATAGATTTTAATTAAAATCTTTTATTTTCTAAAATAATAATAAGAATCTATTATATAAATATAGTATTTATTAATTAAATAAATAAGTATAATAAATATATTTTTATATTAAAATTATTATTATAATATAGATAATTTTATAATAATAACTTATTTTAATTTTTTAATATAATATAATTTTTTAGAATTATAATTTAATAATTTTATATAATATTAATTATAAAGATAATTAGAATTCTAAATTAAGAATTAATATAATAATTAAATATATATAGACTTTAATAAAATCTTTTATTTTTTAATATAATAATAAGAATTTATAAAAATATATAATTATTAATAATTAGATAAGAAAATATAATATATATTTATATTAAAACTATAATTATAATATAAATAATTTTATAATAATAAAAATTATTAATTTTTTAGTATAATATAAATCTTTTAAATTATAAATTAAATATATTATATAATATTAATTTAAAGTAGAATATACTCTTATAAATAATATAATAATTAAAGATTATATTATAAATTAAAAAAATCGATAATTTAATTATAAAGTTTTTTATTTTATTATTTATAATAATTTAAAAGTCTATCTAAATTAAATTATAAGCTTTTAACTTATTATTATACTTATATATAATTTAATATTAAATAATTTTAGAAGTTTATATAAAAATAATATATTCTTAATTTATAATATTACGCGTTTATTATAAATTACTAATAGTTAAGTATCTATATTCTATTATTAACGATTTTTATATAAGAATAATAAAAAATCTTATTTAAAAGATTATTAGATAGAAAAGTTTCTATCGTCTTTTATATCGCCTCGATAATAAAACTTTATTAACGATATTTAATATTATTCTTAAATTTATCTATTATATCTAATAAAATTTCTTAAATAAGTTTTTAAAATAAAGCTTTTAGAATTAATAGCGTAGTTAACTTTTAATAATATTTAATTTTATAAAAAGTAATAGTTAATAGACTATAATTAGAAAGATAAATAGAAATATATATAAGATTATATTTATTATCTAGATAAAATCTATATAATTTCCTTACTTTAAATATATAATTAATAACGCTTTTTCTTTTATTTATATTCTTTTCGCTTATAATAGATTTTTTAGAAATTTTATTACTTAACTTTCTAGCTACTTTTACTATTAATAATATTTAAAATACTTTTTTATCTATCGCGACCGCCACTAAAAGTATATTAAATCTCCTCTTTCTAAATTTCTTATTATATTTTTTTTTTTTAAAATTTACATATAAGTAGATATTCTTTAACTACTACGATTTTAATATTTTTACTATATATATTATTAAAATTTCTATTTTTATAAATAATATCTTAAGATTAAAAAATAGTTTAATTTTAAAATAGAGTATTATTATTATCGCTAAGTATATTATTATTAAATATATATATTAACTCTTTATTCTTATTAATATATTTTTAAATTTATTTAATTTAAAAAATTAGATAATTAAAATAATAATTAGAAAAGAGAAGATTATATCTAAATTCTTTTTTATTATAATAATTAAAATTATAAGAATTATCTCTTCTTCTTCTAGTTATATTAATTACTTATATATTAAAATTAATAAACTTATATAAATTCGTTATAAAACTTATCGCTAGATTATAATATTACTATTCTTATTATATATTAAAAGTTTTTAATTTTAAACTTCTTTTATAATAAAGTCTATCTCTTCTTTTTTTAATATAATTAGATTTATTAATAAATTACTCTTTAAATCTACTATCTAACTACTTTTAAAATCTTATAATTAATTATTTTTAAAATTTTCTAACTAATTATCTCTAAAACTTTATAACTAATTACTTCTAAAACTTTCTTATTAATTATCTCTAAAACTTTCTAATTAATTACTTCGAGAACTTTCTATCTAATTATCTCTAGAACTTTCTAATTAATTATCTCTAGAACTTTCTAATTTATCACTTTTAAAACCTTCTAATTAACTTAATATTATTTTAAAATTAAAAAATTAAATAGCTAGTTAAATATTTATTAATAAAAATTCTTTATTAAAAATATTTATATTTATTATTATATCTTTTTAAATATAAATATAGAATAAATAGTATTCTAAAAGTAAGCGATCTAATTAATATTCTAATTATCTTTTTAATTATTTTTTAAAAAAGAAAACGCGTATAATAAATCGAAGGCGTAAAATAAAATTTAAAAAAAGATAAATTTATCTTATAAGATTCTTAGATCTAAATTCTTAAAAGCTTAAAATAGATATCTATTATTATATAAAAGCTAAAAAAAATCTATTATTAATAATAATTCTTAACTATTCTAATTAGATTATTAAATTTAAAAAAATTCAATTAAAATTCGACTTTATAATATTGAAAATTAGTATTAAATTTCTTTATAAATAAGAATTTAAAAAAACGCGAAAACGCGCTAGTAAATTAGCCTGTTTTTTAATTAGCGCGTTCTTATATTTTCTTATATTTTAATTTTTTCTAATATTTTTTTTAATTATATTACCTTTTATAATAATATAATTCTATTTAAATTTTCTTATTATTTCTATTATAATACTAATATATTCTTTATAATATATTCTTTAATATCTTATAATAAGCTTCTTATATAAAAATTATCGTTATAATTATCTTAAATAAGAATTTAATTAAATAAGTAAATTTACGTATTTTTTATTATCTCTTAATATTATAAAAGTTAATACTATTAATAAAGATAATAACTTTAATTTATCTTATTATATTATTTCTAAAAAAATAAGAATATTTTAAGAGTTTAAGTAATAGTAAGATATAAAAAATAGTAGATAAATATTCTAGAAATAAGAATATAGTAAAATCGCGTTAATATTTAATAAGTCTAAATATATATAAATTATTAAGAGTAATTTTAAGAAAATAAAATAATATAAATACGATAGCGAAATAAATAGCTAAAAAAAGACTTCTAACTTTCTTAAAATATTAAAAAACTACTTTTAAGAAAAAGAAGAAAATAAAAAAGAGGATTATTAAATATATTATATATAATTAATATACTTATTATAAATTCTAATTATTATTATAATTATTCTAATATCTTTCTAATATTATAATTAATATTTATATATAATATTTTATATATTATATCGAAGATAATAAACTTTATAAATAATTAGATTTATTAGATATAGTTTCGATTTTAGATTTTATTAAGAATATTAATATAAAGCGCGATAAGTAGCTCGATATAAAGAAAGAAGATAAAGATATAATTATCGATATATAATTAAATATTATTAATTAAAAAATTAAGCGATTTAAAAATCTTTAACTTTTTTTAGAGAATATAAATTTCTAAATAATATTAATAGATAAGATATAAATATAAAAGAATTAAATATTTATCGATATCTTCTTATTATAATAATAAATATAATAAATTATAATTAAATCTATTAGAAAGAAAATTAAATATCTAGGAATTTTCGAAGATATAATAAACTCTTAAAAGAATATTTATTTTTATTGCGTGGAAGTCTTATATAACTTATAAAAATTTTCTTAGAAAAGAATCGCTAAAATAATATTTATTAATATAAATTTTTCTCTATATTAATTTTAATTTTAATATTCTAATTTATATTTAAATAAACTCGTTATTTATATACTAATTTTATCTATATTAAACTTATTTATAAGAAATCTTAAATTATAAAGTTTAAAAAAGTTTACTATCTTTTTCTTTTATATATATTTTTTATTAGAATAAAATATATAGTTTTTAAGAATTATATAGTATAGACGTTTAAGAATAAAAAAGAATAAATATCGCTATTAGAATCGACTAGATAGTAATCTAAGAATTATAATATAATAAGATATAGATTTATACTTTATAAGGCGAGCGAAAAGATATAAAAAGCTTTTAAGTTTATTAATATTAAATTAATATATAAGAATATCGCTAATATATTTAAGCAATTTAAGCGCTTCTATAAAAGTATAGATTATTTAAATCTAAAATCTTAATAAGTTAGTTATATAATTCTAATTCTAGATTAAAAATAAGAATATAAGTATTTTTCGCTATTATAATTATCTTTAAATAACGATAATTATAAAAATAATTAGAATTCTCTATCGCTATAAAAATATATATCGCGATTTATAATTCTTTATATAATAAATTCTTTTTTTAATTAGATTATATTTAAAAGTCTTAAATAATAAGATATTATTTAATACGCGATTAGATATTTATATAAAAATAATATATAAACTTTAATCTAATTAATAGATTTAATAAGAAAATAGAAGTAAGCTTTTAAGTAGATTAGATAAAATATAATAAATAAGCGATAAGTAATTTCTAAGTCTAATTATTATTTTAATAAATAGATTTATATTTTAATAATATTATATAAAAAAAGTATATAAGCGTAATTTAGAGAAAGTCTAGAGTTTTATTTTTCGCGTAAATTATTATATATATAAATAAAGATAAGAGCTTAGATTATAAGAATATAGATAATATTAAAATTAAATAAAATATAAGTATTAAAAATAATTCTATTATATACGCTAATAATTAAATATATTTTATCTTTTAAGCTACTTAAAAGCGCGATATAAAATTTAATAATAAGCTCTATTATAGCTTAGATATAATAATATTAATATACTAACTAATAAGTATTAAGCTATTATAAAAATCTTAAAATATTAAATATAATTATATTTAGAAGATAAAATTATAAATCTTTATTAATATATAATTAATTTAATATATAGTAATAAAAAATTTATTATAAAAGCTACGCTATCTAGATTAATATTTTAATCTTAATTATTACTCTTACTATTATATAAGTAATATAAAGTTATCTCTTATTCGAGTATATCTAATTCTTAATTCTAATTATTATTATAAATATCGTTAATCTATTTTAAAATTATTAAATATACTTTTATATATCTTTTATATTTTATTATTTTTTTGATTAGATAGCGATTAAGTTTTAAATTAAAATAAATACTTAAAAGAGAAAAGTTTATAAGTACTTAATTATATAATTTTATTTCTCTTATATTTCTTATAACTATTAAAATAATTAATAATATATAATTATATCTTATAATTATATCTATAATAGTTAATTAGTTTAATAGCTAAAGATAAATATATTCTCTTTTTTACTTTAAACGACTTAGCTAAAATAATCGCGAGATCTAGATTTTTTTTTATAATATAATTTACTTTTTATATATTATATAAAGATAAATATTTATTTAAATAGAAATTATTAGAGCTAATTATAAAGCGTAGTAATAAAAGACTTACTCTTAAATTAACGAATTAGAAAGATTTTTATTATTTTATATAATACTTTAAAAGCGAATCTTTAAATATAATAGCGCTTTAACGAATTTTAATTAAATATAATCTAACGAACTAAATATTAAAAGAAAAACTTCGGAATTATAAGATTAGTTAATTTTTAATAATAATAAATCTCGCGTAAAGCTTAAGTTATAGCTCGTATTAATTATATATAATAAATATAATAATAATTAAAAAAATATATTATCTAATTTCTATTAATATTTTAATACTATTAAAGTAGAGGTAATATTTATTAAAGTAATAGCGATAGCGATTAAAGCGGCGATAATATCTAATAAACTCTTTATTTTAATATTATATTTAATACTCTAGAATAGTATTAGCTTTTTCGAAGAGTTATTAATAATAAATTAAGCGTATATAAATTAAGCTTTTTACGCGATTTATCTATATATTAGTTTAAAGTTATTAAAAGATAAAGAATAAATATATAGCTTAATAACTACGTTATACTTTTAATATCGCTATAATAATATTAAATTATTTAAATAGAAGTTTAATATATAAAGAAGATAGTTTAATAATAAGAAGAATTAATATAAAAAAGAAAGTTTTAGAGAAGAAGGAGGAGGAAAGAAAAGCTTAGATATCTATCGCGCGTATTAAATTTTTAGATTACTTTAAATTATCTAGCTTAAATTAAATATTAATAAAATACTTTCTCTTTAATTTTAAAGATTTAAGTTTAAGCGAATTATGCTTATTAAATATTATTATCTAATATAATCTTAGCTACTTTTATAATAATTATAATTATTATTATAGCTTATATAGATTAAAAGATAAAATATTTAAAAGAGTAAATTAGTAAGTAATTATCTTTATTTAATTTAATTAATACTAAACTACTATAACTTATTAAAATTTTTATATATTTTATTCTTACTTTCTTATTTTTAAGTCTTACTATTTTTATAAAAATAATTATTCTTTAAGTCGAATTCTATAATAATATATTTAAAATAGCGTATAATATATATTCTCTTTATTTCTAATATCGATATTTATTAGAATTAATATACTTTTTAATAAAACGAGCTTTAATTAAAATTAAGAATAATTTAGTATTTATAGATATTCATATAAGTTCTTTAATTCTTTTATATATATTTACTAATTTATCTTTTTATAATAATTAAATTAAAAGAGATTAAGTCTAATAATTTATTATAATAAATATTAAATATTAATAATAATAGCGATATTAAAGAATCTTAATATAGATTAATTAAATAATAATTAAATTTTTAATTAAAATAAAAAATAGATAATAAGCTTAACTAAAATAAAAATACTAAGAAATCGCGATAGTAAATAAATATATTTATATTTAAAAAGAAATTAGTTAAGAAAGTAAAGAAAACTAATATCTTAATTATTAATTATACTATAATTATTAAAAAATATAAAATTAAATATATTAATATATTATTATTATAATAGAAGTAAGCTTTTAAGTAGATTAGATAAGATATAATAGATAAATAATAAGTAATTTTTAATTCTAATTATCGTTTTAATAGATTTATATTTTAATAATATTATATAAGAAAAGTACGCGAGCGTAATTATAAAGAAGTTTAAAGTTTTACTTATTACGCGAATTATTATATATATAAATAAAGATAAAAGTTCGAATTAAAAGAAAATAAATAATATCGAAGCTAAATAAAATATAAGTATTAAAAATAATTTTACTATACGCGCTAATAATTAAGTAGATTTTATTTTTTAAATTACTTAAGAGTATAATATAAAATTTAATAATAAGCGTTATTATAGCTTAGATATAATAATATTAACGCGTTAATTAATAAGTATTAAGTTATTATAGAAATCTTAAAATATTAAACGCGATTATATCTAAAAGATAAAATTATAAATCTTTATTTATATATAATTAATTTAATATATAGTAATAAAAAGTTTATTATAAAAGCTATACTATTTAAGTCGATATTTTAATATTAGTTATTACTATTACTATTATACGAGTAATATAAAGCTATCTCTTATTCGAGTATATCTAATTTTTAATTTTAATTATTATTATAAATATTATTAATTTATTCTAGAATCATTAAATATACTTTTATATACTTTTTATATTTAATCTTTTTTTTATATATCGCGAGAAGATAGCTTAAAGAAATATAGCTTATAATATTAAGCTATAATACTTTCGAGAGAATATTAAAAGATATATTAATTTTTCTAGATCGACGATTTAATAAAAAAATTATAATTATAATATATATAATTTTATATTAGATAGTAATATCGAAAATATATAATAAATATATAAAATTATCGTTAATAACTTTAATTATAAAGTACTAGCGGATTTCGCGTAACTAATATTAGAGAAAGATAAGCTTTTCTTATTATTAGTAGATATAGCTTACTTTCTTTTATATATATAGAGTAATAAAATATAATTATATTTAATTTTATATTTTATTAATTTAGTATAATTATTAATTAGAATAATAATTAGAATAACTACTTTTAAATATAGAAATCTTAATTAAAATATCTTATATATATATTATTCTATAATATAATATTATAGATATATTATATCGTGGAATATCTTATTAAAATCCTATATTATATTAGATATAAAATAATATAAATCTTAATAACTTATACTATATTAGAGTATAATATAATAGATTAATATTTTATATTATATTATACCTTTTCGATTAGTAACTCTATCTACTTCTAATAAGAATAAATTAGATTAAACCTTAAAGTAGTAAAAAAAAGCTACGAAAATTAATTAGAGATAGATATTTCTTAAAAAACGTAATAATCTTCTTTAGCGTATTTTATTATTTTTAGAGTATTAATTAATAATAATTAAGTATCGAATAATTATTAATTATCTTTTAAGTAATCTATTTCTTACTTTATATACTATATTTAATTTTATATAAACTACTATTATTTAGAAAATACTTTAATTTATATATCTCTATTTAAAGTTCTCGCAATCTTTATTAATACTTTATAATTATATTAAAGCTAAAATCTTCGTTACTATTATAATCTCTATAAAAATCTTTTACTTTTCTACTATTTATATATTAGGCCTAATACGTTATAGGCCTTAACGCTACTTACGCTAAGACGCCGACATCGCATATACTACGTTAGAATTCCTTTTAGAGTTTAGTTTTAATAATATATCTTATATATCTAAGAGCTTAACGAATATAGATTTACTTCGTATATCTCGAAGTTTTAATATTTCTTAGAGATTAATTCTATTATTAAATATATTATTAAACTTTATAATAATATTATATCTTTTATAGTCTATACTCGCTAGCTAATCGCTAGTAAACTATATCTTTATAATTTTAATCTCTCTATCTTTTAAAGAAAAAGACTTATTATTATTATAATATTAAGTTTATCTCTAAATCGTATAATAAAAAATAAAGATAATATCGAGAGTCGCTATAGCGTCGATAATAAGTTCGAGAATTTTTTATTAGTAAAAGATCTTACTATAAAATAACGTCTTATAATTATTAAGATTAAAAATTATCGCTTAAAATAAGAATAAAAATTAATTACGTTAAAGATTTATAATCGCGAGCTTTATAATATTAGCTTATTATCTATAATTAGCGAGAGTCTATCTATATTAATTACTATTATATCTCTAGCGAATATATTAATTAAGACGAAAATACTTCGCTTTAAAAGAATATATTTTTATAAGAGTATTAATAAGAGAGAGTATCTACGCTAATTTCGCGAAGTTAAAATTAAGTTTCTTATAAGTTTTAAGTATTTTATTATTAATTAATTAAGAATTATTTATTATATATAATTCTTAGAAGATAATTCTAATATTTAATAATATAAATACTATTAAGCCTATAGTCTAGAGAATATAACTTTTAAATTCTTTAAGTAGTTTCTATTTAATTTAGTAGCGGATTTAATAAATCGCTATCTTCTTATATATAAAAAGTAAAAGAAGATTAAATAACGCTCTGATTAGAAGATATCTATTTTTAAAATCTATTTAAAGAAGCTAGAGGCTTATATAACTCTATTTTCTAAGAAGTATTAAATTAATTTCTTCTTAGTTAAACTTAGATTAGAGCTTAAAAATAAGATTCTAAATATTAGTAGTATATCGAAATAATAAGAAGAAATTCTTATCTAAATTATTATATAGAAAAAGATTTTAGAACGCGTACGCTCTAATAGCGATTCTTATTCGAAGTCTTTAGAGAGATTCGCTAAGAATAAGCCTTTAGAGAATTAAATTTCGAAGTCTAAATTGGTTTTAAACGGCGGCGCTTATATAGCGCGTACTTAAGACGATAGCGTAAAGTATAAAGCTAAATTCTTTAACTCTAATTATAAGAAGAATAGTTATTTCTATTATAAAAAATAGAATTATTAAATATCTAAGTATCTAGATCTTAATAAATCGCCTATAGTTTATATTAACGTAGTATTAATAAAAAAAGATTCGGCCTTATAATCGCCTTAGAAGCGAGATAAGAATAATAATTAATAGAGGTAATTTCTTCTATTCTTATAAAGGGATAGATAAAGCTTTAAAATAAATAGAGATAACTCGT
This sequence comes from Letharia columbiana, assembly GCF_014066305.1. NCBI lineage: Eukaryota > Fungi > Ascomycota > Lecanoromycetes > Lecanorales > Parmeliaceae > Letharia > Letharia columbiana. The sequence goes on along the minus strand of NW_023501171.1, from coordinate 53,150 downwards.
TACTCTACTCGATATTAGAGTATATATTAATTTAATTTTATAAAAGTTCGTAATTTAATAAGACTTAAAATCTTATAACGTTATTTTATTATAATTAAAAGCGCTAAGTAATTAAAGTATATATTATTATAACGCGTATTAGCTAAACTACTAGTTAGTAAATAGCTAAGATTAAAATAAAAAGTATAATATACTCTTCTATATCGTTAATTAAAAAGGCCTTAATATTATATTAAATATATTTAAACTAAGTTAATTATAAGTATTACTAAACTCAGCGATAAAGTAATAGCAATTTAAAATTAATACTAATAAATTATAGATTAAAAAAGTAATTAAGTTTATTTAAACTATTAAATAGAAGCTAAATATATTTATAATTATATATATTATAATAACGTATAATAAATCGAAAAATAAGTGTAATCTAGAGCTTTCTTAGAAGTTACTAAAGTTTAATAATATTTTTTTTAATAAAAAAGTAAAGATCTTATCTACGCTTAAATAGGGAAATTATATTATTAAGATTAAAAGCGATAAGAAATCGCTATATAGCCTCTTATATAATCTATCTTAAACGAAATTAGCGAAATTATAATATTATTTAAAGAATTTTCTTTAGAAAGATTAAATTCGTTATTCGACTTTCTTAGTCGAAGTATCGATTTTTTTTATTTCTAAAAAGAATAAGAGGCTTTATCTTTACGTTGATTATCGAGGCTTAAACGCAATAATTATTAAAAATTAATACTCGCTATCTCTAATTATTAAGACTCTAAATCGCTTATATAACGCTAAAGTCTTTATAAAGTTAAATCTTAAGAATATTTATTATTAAATCTAGATTAAAGAAGGCGATAAATAAAAAATAGCGTTTCGTAATTACTATAACTATTTCAAATATCTAATTATATCTTTTAGACTCGCTAAAATATTAATAACTTTTTAAATATATATTAATAGAGTTTTTATAGATTTAATAAATATAATATATATAGTATATTTAAATAATATTCTAATTTATAGTATTAATCTAGCGAAGTATTAACGATATATTAAATAAGTACTTAAGCGTTTACGCTAGTTTTAACTATATACTAATCTAAAGAAGTATTAATTCTATATTAAGCGAATTAAGTTTTTAAGATTTATTATATTTATCGAAGATATTATAATAAATTAAAAACGTATTACTATTATTAAGAAGTAGCTAAAATTAAAAAATTATTAAGATATATAAGTCTTTTTAAACTTTACTAATTTCTATCGATAATTTATCTATAGCTATTTTAGTATAATAGCGCTATTTACTAACTTACTTAAAGAAAATAAGAATAATAAAAAATCTAGATCGCTAGAGTAAATAGATAACGCGGAGCTAGCGTTCTAGTAGCTTCGAAATACTTTTATAACCGCGTTATTTCTACGCTATTACGATTTAAATTTAAAGTTATATTTTAAAACTAACGCTTTTAACTTTAATATAAGAATTATACTTTTATAATCGAATAAGAATAACTATTAATAATTAATAGTATTCTAATCTAGGAAAATAATTTCTATAAAGTAAAACTATGAGATTTATAATTAAGAGCTATTCGCTATCGTAGCGTCTATAAAGTAATAGCGTTATTATTTAAAAAATAATACGTTTTATATTAAAATTCTAATAAATTATAATAATCTTAAAAACTTTATAAAGTAGAAGAAATTAAATTTTAGATAAGTCTATTAAGCGCTAAAGTTAGCTATTTATAACTTTAAGATTTTTTATCGAATAGATAAATTAAATTCTATCGACTCGCTATCGCGACGCTTTAATTATAAAAAGATTTTATTATTAAATATTAAACTTTTATCGATATTATAAAATAAATTCGTACTTTAAACTAGCGGCGAGTAGTTATAAAGAAATAAAAAGCTTATAGCGACTATAACGTCTATATTTTATATTATTAATATTTAGATAATTATTTCTAGAAGAAAGTCTAAAATTATATAAGAGATTACTTATAATATATTTTAAAGACTAATAAAAATATTAATTCGAGATCTATAAGTCTATAATAATTAAATAAACTCTTTTCGAATTAATATTAATAAGTTAACGATTAAGTATCGCGTACGTAGTTAAATATAAATCTTAGACTCTAAAAAACTATTAAAATATAATAATCGCCTTTATATCCCTAGAGATAAGATCTTAAGAGAAGAGCTTATTAGTAAATATTATAATAATTCGTTATTAAGATACTTTAACGCTATAAAGACGTATAAGCTACTTATCTATAAATATTATTAAAATAAAAGTTTAAAATAAGTTATTAATTATATTAAGATATATAATATTTATTAACGAATTAAAGCTTCGCGATATCGTTTATATAGCGAATTAAACTTACTTTCTATCGCTATTAAGCTATAAAAAGAAATTTCTATAAACTTTATTATCGACTTATTAGCGAGTAAATATAAGAATATCGTCTACGATACTATTCTAGTTATAATAAATTAATTTATAAAAATAATAAGATATATTTCTATATTTATTACGATCGATATTACTTAGCTAGCGAAAGTATTTTATTTCGAAATAATATATTACTATAGTATATTAAACGATATTATTAATAATAGAGACTCTATATTTATTAGTAACTTCTAGTTTATTATTTACTTTTATTTTAAAATTAAGCGATATCTAAGTATCGCCTTTTATTTATAAATCGATAGATAAATTAAGCGATAAAATTAAATACTAAAATATTTCTTATATATATTCGCTAATAATAAGTAAAATATTTAAATAAAATAACTATTAATAATAAAGTTCGCTTATATAAATAATTAATATTTCTTTATTAAAACGATATTATTCTTTCTAATATATAAATATTATTCTAAAATCCGTTAGAAGATTAAGAATAACTTTATCGAGGAGGAGATATCTATTATAAATAATAGAATAAAAAAGTTATAAGTATTAAGAGATAAGATAGTAAAGCGCCTTTATAGCGTAGTTATAACTTAGTTTAAATATTATAATAAAATATATTAGCCTTAAAGCTATAAGATAGATAATTTAATAATATTAGCGACTAAAAATCTAAAGTAGAAATATCTAAATAAGAAGTTATCTTATAAATTTATAAAATTATTTTAAATTATAGATAAGATAGAGACGTAAATATACTATCTACTTTTACTCTTAACGTATAAAATTTATAATATCTTTTATATATCGTTATTTAAGTCTTATTACCTTCGCGATTATAATAATATAGCGAAAGCCTTTATATAAACCCTTAATCTTATTAATAATAATAAGCTTTAAGAGATTAAAGAAATTATTAATAAGATTAAATATAAGAAAGATATTTAATATAAAGTTAAATAGACTAATTAAAGCGAAGAGTATAATTAATAACTATTAAATAATAAATTTATTAATACTAGTAAGCTAATTTAAATCTATAAATAGATAAATAATAAGCGAAAATATTAAATAATAAATAATAAGTCTCTTATTATTAAAGAGCTTAATTAATTATATAAATTAATAACGAGTAAGCGAAGGCGATAAAATAAGATATAATTATTAATTAAATTAAATATATTTTTAGATAATACTTATATTACGCGTATACTCCTTTATATTTACTACTATTAAGATATAGATTAATAAAATAATTATATTATTTAACTATCTACTAAACTCTACTATAAAGAAAATTTATTATATTAAGATATATACTATTAATATAGATATATTTTTATCTAAGATAGCTATTAAAGAATTATCTAAGAACTTTACGCTAGCGCTATTACTAAAAAAAGATTATTATTTAAGTATTCTTCGCTATTTTAATATTAAATTCTAAGTTAAATTTATTAATTTAGTTTTTTAACGAGAAGATAGTTAAAGTATAATCTTTAAGTTAATATTTATTAATATTTATCATATATCGATAAAGGCTCTTAAGCTTCTTCTCTAATAACTTATTTATTTTCTTTAATTTCTCTATATACTTATATATCGCTATAAGCTAATTTTAAAAATCTATAATTATAATAGAGACGGCTAAAGTTATTATTATTATATATTTCTATAATTTATATTATTAAGTAATCTTTTTATCGAGCTTAACTTGTCGATAAAATAGCTTTTAAGACTATCTAGCGCGGCGATAGCGTTATATTAATTTTCTTATCTACGTCTAAAGATATAGAGAAATTTTAATATAATAACTAATATCGCGCTTTTCGATCTTATAGTTATTATAAAAGAAAAACTTATCTTAAATATATAAATTATCGTCTCGATAAAAGTAAATTCTATATAATAAATTAGATATTAGGACTTATTAGTAATTGCGTATATAAAGCGATAGTAGCGGGAATAGTTAAGAATTAGTAATCGCGCTTATAAGGCGACTATACACTTACTATTAAAGTTATTATTATTATTAAAAAAGAGTACTATAAAATTGTTAGTTTACGTATTAATATAATTAATAATAATAAGATACTTATAATAAAGAGAAGTAGACTATTAATATAATAAGATATATTATACTTATATTAGTATTAATATCGACGTTATAGCGTTAGAGTAAATACTTATAAGAGAGATATTAGAAGTTATAAAGAATAAAAATAAATAATTCGAAAGGGGTTTTTATATTCTCTATCGTAGTATTATTATTAATAGATAATATCTAATAACGTAAATAGTAGCGATATAATAATATTTTACTACTATCTATTAGGCCACGTCGCCTAGTTATTATTATTATTTCTACTATTATTAATTAATAATCGAGAATATTATCGCGAACGCGTCGCTCTATTAATTACTCCCTTCGAATCTCTATAATAAAGATTATTACTACGTTATTTCGCTATAAACGTAATATATTATAAAAATAACGTTATCTATAAAGAAACTCTTCTCCCTTCTTTATTTACTAAGTTTTTAAGATTTTATTATAAATTTTTAAATCTAATATTATTCGCTATAGAGATTATTAACTAGCGTTATAAGAACGTTAATATTAAGCGCGTTAGTTTATTATAGATTATTATTAATTAGTATTATAAAAGCGATATTATTCTTAAAGATAGTATTAATATTATTATATAATATACTAGTTATATACCTACGGCGTATAAGAATTAATTCTATCGCGTTATTAAAATAATATTGTAATTTTAATAGATTAACTTTTTTTTCTTATTTTCCTATTAAAATTTAAAGGTTTTTTAATAAGTATTCTATTTTTACTTAGACGTTTAAAGATTAAGATTTAAAAGAGAAGATAATTATTAGATTTAATGCGTTATAGGCCTTAGCGCTATTTACGCTAAGACGTCGATATTATATATACTATATTAGAGTTTCTTTTAGAGTTTAGTTTTAATAATATATCTTATATATCTAGAAGCTTAACGAATATAGATTTACTTTATATATCTTAAAGTTTTAATATTTCTTAGAGATTAGTTCTACTATTAAATATATTATTAAATTCCATAACGATACTACGTCTTTTATAGTCTATATTCACTAGCTAATCGCTAGTAAACTACGCCCTTACATTATAACTATTAAAGAATTAATAGAATTATATCTATAATTTTAATAATTATAAAGAAAATAACTCGAAATTACTATATTTTTCTTTAAAAGTATATATATTATTTAAGTCTTACTTAAGAGAATTTTATAATTATTAGAATAGGTCGATAAAAGTAGCTGATATAATATAAGAAACTTCTTTTATTTACTAGCGAGATTTAAAAGAATTAGAGTCTTCTTAGAACGTCGGGTTCTTATATAGTAATTAATAAATATATAATTAAGAAGATAAGACGTATATTCTATTCTACTATAGCTTTAAATAAGCTAATTAAAAAAGAATATAAGCTCTTTATAATTAATAATAAAGGTTATATTTATAATTATATATAATATTCTCTAATATAGAAATTAGAAAATAAATTAAAAATTAAAAAACTTAAAGAAATATTAGCTATAATATTTAAATTAATTACGAATATCTTTTTAAAAAATATTATTCTCTTTATAAATAATTATTTTACTTATTCGAAGCTAGCTATAATTCTAAGAGATAGAAGAATTATAATATATAAGACTATAAAGCTTACTTAATAAGATCTTTTAAAATTACTTATAGAGATAAAATAGATATTTATTAAGAATATTTTTTACGAAGTTTTTATTATAATAGTTTAGAATAATATTCTTATAATAGTCTAATAAGATAATAATCTTATTTTAGAATTTATTATTAAATATAATATTCGAGAGATTAATATCTATATTTTTAAAAAAAGAAAATATTCTAATAAAACTAATATAAATATTTATATTACTTTATCTACTTTTAAGAAGAATAAAAAGAATATCTAAAAGAAGAAATTTAAGATTTTTAAGCTTTTCTACTATTATAATAAGTATATAAAAAAGATAAATCGATTTAATACTCTAATAGCTATATATACTTTTTAGCGAGTTTATAATTATAATTAGATACTCTTATTTTACTAGTATTTAAATAAAAGTCTTATAAATACTTTTAAGCTCTATAAATTAATAGAAGTTACTTAAGAGTATTAGAAATTCCTCGAAAATATAATAATAGAGTTATTAAAAGAAGAAGATATCTATTAAATAAGATTAAATCTTATCTCTATCTCTATACTACTAAAGATATTATAAAATAATTATAATTAATAAGACTTAAAGGCTATTTAGACGTATTTTATATATTATAAAAATATTTAAAATCGAGGTTTTAGATAAGAGATTAGTAGAAATAAAGATAATACTCTTAAGATACGCGGGGGATATAAAGTATATTAAATCTTTTTATATTATAAAGGGAATTACGTAAATAAATTTTATAAAAGAGATAATATATTAGACTCTATATAATAGATCTAGATTATATTTATTAAATTATATAAATATAGTGGGGTAGTAATCGAAATAATGGTGCGGAGAAAACAATTTGTTGCCTCTCGGCGTTTAACGGATACTTTCCTTTATTAAGGCTTCTCTTATCTTCGCGTCGCCCTAAGATACCTCAGTACCTACTTTAGGGCTAGCACCTCAAACCATCTTCCACCTTACGCTGTACTCGATTAAGCTAACGCCTTGTTTTCTTACAGCTTAGAGTACCTTATATACGAAGTAGACTCGGTGTCGATTAAATAAATTGCAGAGAGGCTAACAAGAAGGCTGGGACTCGATAAGTCAGGAATGGATCAATGACTTGGTAGAAAGCATGCCCAAGAGACTTAAAGATGTAATGCGATTAGAAGGAGGGATGACAGGTCATTAGATAGCTGTAAATAATAAGAAAAGTACATATTTCTCTTGGTGGTTGCATATGCGAGAATTAGCCTCTCTGCAATTTATTTAATCGACACCGAGGGTAGAGTAGCAACTGACCTAACCCTCAAAGACCTAGGTCCCTTGCCGCTTTAGATCTCCCAAAAAATATCACCGACATCAATCACGCTTCGCAGACAGCGTCCAAGCACACTACGATTCCACACACCAGCTCGCCCACTCCCGCGCACCTTTTCACTTCAGCCCTCCCCCAAACACTGCCAAACCAAACAACCGCGGCAACAACCAACCAACCAACCATGGTCCAACTCGAAGAAGTCGAGGATGCGGAGCTCGACCAAGCCCAACCCGGTCCCGTCGGAGACGACTACGACTCCGACGACTTTGTCGACACGGGTGTGTACATGCATCTCTTACATCTGCTCCGAAACCCCCAAACCGCATACAAACGTACCAAATACGGGTGACAGTCCGCTAACAGCCACCATCCCGGGCTGCCAGATTCCGAGCTCTCAGACGACGAAATCATATCATCCGGCCCCCCCCGCCGAATCAATCACAGACCGGTACACACACCCTTCCCTTCCCTTCCCTTCCCTTCCCTCCCCCTCCCCTCACCCCACCCCGCGCTAACACCCACCAGCCTCCTCGCCCTGCGCGACATCCTGCCCCCCCGCTACCGACGCGCCCTCTCCTCCACGCTCAGCTCCACGCTCTCGGCGACGAAGACGGGCGCCTGGTGGGGCGGCAAGGGCCTCTGGGTGTTGACGACGGGCGCGGTGATGCTGAGCGTGCCGTTCGCGGTGTGCATGGTGGAGGAGCAGCAGATTATGGAGCAGGAGCGGGAGATGAAGGCGCAGGAGGGGGCGAGGGAGGTGTTGGTGCCGGGGGGTGGGGGCGGGGCCGGGCGCGGGGGGAGTGGGTTGTAGGAAGGGGGGTAGGGTGTGTGCCCAGGGTGTTGTGTGTGAGAGGTTTAGGGGCGACGAGGGAGGGTGGTTCGGTGGGTGTAAGATATCTCTGCTCCGAGTCGGATTGCATACAGTGTGAATAGGGATTATTGTACATTGCCACTGGATCCTGAAGCGTCTATGATATGAGATTCAATTCTATGTTATATACATCGTTCATGAGTATTGCTGAGATGGTAGGCTTGATACAGGCCATACATCGTGCCAGCTGTGGATTGGCTTCAGAATCTTTCATGACATCCACAGATGTATCCAACCAAAGCGGCTTCCAGACCGATGGCTGCCTATCAGATACAGCGTGATTCAAGGTCCTTCCTGGTGCGGAGTATCCAAGTGAGTCGAACCACTCCATGCTACCGTTTAATGGCTGTATTCACACATCACCCCAATAGCCGGCGCAGACTATGGCCATATTGAAAGCTGAGGGCAGGATGGATGCCCCGTTCTCGCTATCAATGTCTGTTCGTGAACCTCTCGGGCTGTCGAGAGATCAGTTTCAGACCCTTGACTATCTTTATGAGCGTAGACGTACCTTAGCGTCTCTCGCAGCCGCTAGATTCTCTTTGAATTGCTTGTAGAGCATCTTCATGACCCCTGTGTCCTTCATGCCATCCACAACTCTATTAGTGGCCTTCTGTCTCTTTTTCTGGCGCAGATTGTCTCGCTCGACAATTTTTGCAGGGGATAAATGGCCTTCCGCTGCCAGCCACGCAAGGACACCCTGATTGAGTGCGTGACGCCAGTGATAAAGAGCATGTGCCATTTCAGCGTTGGCGCAGCAGAACCTAGACCGCGTCAGCTACAACAAGAATCTCTGACTGGGTTGTCGTATTCGAACCTGCCAAGGAAGAAGGATTCTCCCTCTTGGGTACTGCTGCTTTCGTCATCATCTGAGTCCTCCGTATCGTCGTCATCGTCGTGTTCGATTGTTTCTAGCGTATCGCGATTGTAGGGTTTGCCACAAAATGTGATTTTATGCTTTGGGGGATGATTGCTTCTCCGGCAAGCATCACACTTGTGCTCCAGCATTGTCGGCACATCAATTCTGTACAGGTCGGGTCGTGCTTTGAGTGCTTTGTTGAACTCTTCACCCCAGACAGAAGACGCGAACTTAGACCCAACGAATCCTTCAACTTCTTTATCAAGCTTCCGGTAAGCAAGCTCGTACATTTCGTCATAGCGATCAAATGCTGGATTTAGTTTGTTATGGACCATCCACTCGATCTCCGTTTTAAAGTACTCGAATGGCTTCTTGTTAGCATGGTGTGTGAGTTCGAGGGGCACGCCCGCAACTCCGAGATCAACTCCCACGTTGTCGTCCTCGTCATCCACAAAGTCGTCCTCGTATTGGTCTAGGTTGCCTCCTCTGCGCATTGCATGATGTATGGGCTCCGGCCATGATAAATTGGCCTCCTCAATATCGTCCTGCTCGTCCTCGTCCTGTCCGTTCTGCTCGTCCTCCTCTTGTGAATCTTCTCTAATACCGGCACGACGTCGTCTAAGTTCTTCAAGCTTCTGCTGTCTCTTGCCCCGCTCAGACATAATATGTCCATCTCTAGTGCGAGTACTGCGTAACGGTGTACCGGTCTCTTTTAGATCCTCCAATTCTCCTTGCAGATCATCCGAAGACTCTGACTCTTCCTCATGATCGGTTTCTCGGGTTGGGGACTGGATTTGCGCTACGGTCCTACGCTTCCGGACTGGCGTGGCCACCACATCCTCGCTTGAACTGTCTTCACTCCCATCTGTTATCACAACCGGCTTTGCTCTCTTCTTTGCGCTTCTTGCTTCTGACGGCCCAGCCTTTGCTCTGGTATCGCTATTCGTAGCACGGGTTACATGTGGCGAAATTGAGAGCTTCTGCCGCAGTCTCCTTGTAGGTGCTTCATTATCAGTCTCAAATGGGGGGCTGCTAGCTTGCGTATACGACTGAGAAAGCCTTGATTCCTTCGTAGGTGTCACTAACCTTTGAGGCGTCTGCGGCTGCGAGCTATCATCACTGGTCAAGGTTGTGGGCGCCGGCCTGGTTCTTCTGATACTACGAATAGGTACGTCGTCGTCTCCTTCTTCGCTGGTAAATCCCAGGAATGACCGTCCATCGTCTCCTGTAGTCGTGTTGGCACCGGCTACGGGTTGCATAGAGTTACTGAGAGCGTTCTGCTCGGAAGGATTGCCAGACAGTGGGCTTCTCTTCTGTGATTCTGCATTTAGAGAGGTATATCAATCTCAATAGCCGATAAAGTGCGTAATCCAAGGTGTAATTACCTGGCTCATTGTCCATTTCAACCTGTGATGATGCAGGCGGGGTGGGTAGCTGGTCCGAGCTCTTGCTTGGTGACGGAATCACCACCTGAACTTTTTGACTCCCAAAAGGCGATCCGGCATTGCTCGAAGCCCGACTGAATGGGGATCTCACAGGTGGAGAGCCTCCGACTCGGCGCTTCTTGATCGGGCTTGACATTGCATCATCGTATCGAACTGAAGCAGCTCGCTGTCGCACTTTTTCAGGGTACTGGGAAGCAGCGGGAGAAGATGAAGGCAGGGGCGTGAAAGTCAGTTGTGTCTGTCGCTTTTTGCGTGTAGATCTCCGTGGCTGGGACATTGTGGGATTTTGGCGAATGGCAGTGTTGATCGTGTAATGTGAGGAACATATGAGGTTCGGGTGAAATGAGATGAGTAGATGAGCTAGGAAATGTGCAAAACTGAGTGAAGTTGGAGGAGTGACGCGCTTCCTCGCGACTGCCAAGACTCGAACCCTAGCCGAGGAGCCCTAAGTGATCAATCTAGAGGAGTTGATGGGCTCACAGTTCGGTGGTGGGGGTAAGTAGATCCTAAGTATATACGCCGCGCCTTGTTCCGATAAAATAGAATACACTCAGCATATACTAACACCTCATCGAGGATAAAAAAAAAGAATTCAGTCTAGCGGTTTTTATATATGCGAGATAATCCTCATACGTAGAATATACGATGTTGATACTTAATATATATATATTTTTCACGAAGAAGATATAGTGAATCTGTTACGATTTAATAATAAAGAACTACTTATTGATGATATTAGATAGAAATTAAAAAGTCTATATTACATACTTATTATATGCTTATACTAATTACTTAGCGTATGTAATAATCTAGATAAAGTGTTTATAGATTTTTCAACTCGGTCTAAGTTTATTCGGGTGAAATAAATACGTTCAGCTTTACCCCCGCAGAACTTCTTTTCACCCCTGCCGAACTGTAACCCGGGAGTGGGCAGGACATTTTCACTCCATTGTTACAGCCCTGACTCCTTGGCTATGCGGACCAACAGTACCTCCATCCTCATCACATGACTTGCTCCACCTCCTTCGCCAGCTCTCTGAGGTCGGGAAAGGCTCCTTTTGCCTCCGCAATGATATCCTTCGCTCCCACAGCTTCACAAAGGTCGTCTACCTCGCCCCCTTTATCTGTCATATACTTCAACAGGCCGACGGCAACAAGCAGCCCTCTCATGCCGTCCTTGCTCTCTCTTTCGCGTCCCATCGCCTCAAGTAGACTAGCTACTAATTCCACCTGGCTGCTCTCCGGTAAGAAGTCAGCCTTCCCTTGAATGCGTTGTTGATGGTTTGAAGCAGCCATATTGAATGCTAGGGATGATGCCGCGACTCGTACAGGTGGATGTTCGTTGTCCAAGAGGGAAGATGTGACGAGTTGAAATAGAGGTGTTGAATAGGACGGCTCCATGAAGAGTTTGATAGGGAAGAGTTGTGAAGTGAACAGATTGCATGCCATATGTAAGGTCACAATCCGTAGTTGATATGGGCAGCTTGTATCTAGGCGATTGACGGTATTTAAGATCCTGAACACGGTTTCGGAGGCATCTTCAGCGTAATAGCCACTCACCCGGGGATCCACGAGGGCTAGGCGGAAGAGGTCAACTATTGGAAAAAGGCTCTCTGGCTGTAAGGTTTGAAATGATTTAGATATGAAGGCAGAGACAGCAGGCAGATCGGGAAGTGGAGCATCCACAGCACCGGACTGCTGTCGAGTTGTGACAAAACCTTTCAGAGCGCCAACAGCGGTATCAGAGCCAGCGGTTCCCATTTTGGCGATGAGCTTCTCGATTGGTGGAATTTTGGTATAAGTGACGGGCGACTTATGCAGACGTTGCAAAGTCGGTAGTCGGAGGAGAGTATGTGGATGCGGAGGATGGGCCATCTGGATCAGTAGTCGTACATTTCCACGAAGCTGCGCTTCGTTTGCGCCTGACCACTCGCTCTCTTTCTCTCCTTTGATGAACGTCATAAACGTAGGTGTGGCGCGGACTTGATACCTTGCGCCGATCTCATATGCATCAGTGAGATCGACTTTTATCAACACAGCTTTGTTGCTAGCTTCTGCTGCAAGTTCATCGTATGCTGGGTAGACGATCTTGCAGGGTGGGCAGGTGGCGGAGGTGAAGAAGATGACTGCGCAGGAATTCTGGGCCGAGGCCAGCAACTCGTCCAGTTGCTTCAACCTCGTCGGTTTATATACCACGCCAGGAACTTCCTCCTTCTTCTGCGATATGCTCATGCCTGTTTGTGGGCGAGATGAGAGCCCATTAGGTATCGATTGTGGCTGTGTTGCGGCTCGAGGGACGCTATTCGGTGGTACCGGAGCCTGTGTGATACCGCGCATGGCGTTATCGAGCTGAGGCTTCAACATCTGGCCGAAAGGCGTATTTAGAACTGTTTGTGGCAGTGAGGTGATGTGGTCTGGAATGCCTTTGCCGACTAAAAACATCGCAAAGTCATTCGTGAAGTTATTGCAATTGTGGAGGAATAGATCGTAGGACTGGGATCGTATCAGACATTAGCAATCGTTCACTGTAAATAATACGGCGCAATAACTTACCTCCATCGTATATATTGCCTTGAGCGATTCGAGGTACTCCAAAATCACTTCTAGAGGTAGTTGGGTTGCCCCCATGGGAATGACTTCCATAGGCTTTCCATGATGAGTCCTTCCCGGATATGATGTCTGAACACCTGCGCCAAAGAAGTATTCTATTCCACCGAACACCAGAGCTGTGTGGTAAACGGCCGCAATCTGTATTCCAAGCAGCTGGCCAGACATCTATAAAATTCAGCATCACATGCATGATCATCGGCGCTGTTGGAGGAGAACCTGTCTGGCGAGTCCCTACCACCCAAATGTTAGCCCATTAGATCAAGGCGAACCTGCGAGAGAGGTCCCACCTTGGATAGATCGTAAACATACAGTTCGACATCCATCTCGGCCGCTTAAGGAAATGATCTTGCACCCGTGGCTCTAGGAAGCGGGACGGTTGCAGATACAAGGTGTTTAAGGATGAAAGATCTGAGATGTTATGCTGATATGAGAAAGGTGGCCTGAACCTCTACGAAGGATGATCACTCGGGTGGCTCAGCATGACGCGGAGTCCGTTGCCTGAAGGCCTAGCCGGGCCTGAGATAGAGTACTCTAGCGGCAGCGGGCCGTGGTCAGGGACCGAACGACCGCCGGGCGGGGAATCCCGGAAATATGTCTAGGGATTTATGCAAACCACCCTTAACGTTGGCAGCCGACAATACTACTCAGAGCAATAGTTCCAACCTCTAGATACTCATGCGAAGTTTCAATTGCAACCACCTTGGATCATTGAAGGTATCTATTCTAGAGGTCGGACAGCCGTAACTCAGACGATGCGTGCCATCGCCTTCCAGGGGCATCGTATTCACTGTGCTAGACATGGCAGCTGCTCCTGCATTGCTAGGCAGAGGAGAGCAATCGCTCCCAAAGCCTTCTTCGGCAAGCATCAACCCTGTTCAAAGCTGTCTCTCTGCTCACCTTCCTGGGTATGAGATCGTTTCCAGCCCTTCCATGCCGGAGTCTCCTCTCTCATATTTGTCTTCAGACTCTCCTTCCACATCATCATACGCATCATCACCGCTCAAATCCCCAAACTCCTCATTTCCAGAGCCTCCTTGGTCATCGAAATCACTTTCCGACTCGTCTTCCTTTGCCTCGCGGTGAGCCAAAGAACTTCGCACCCTTGGGGCCTTCGATCACGGCCTTCAACTTGGCTGCGTAAGCTGGAGAAGCATAGTCGTCGATGAGGAACTGCGATCGCTATTAGCATCAGGCCAACTGCAAGCGTGACTGGCAGAGACTTGATTCCTACCTTCTCGGCTCGGCATTTTTTTAAAGGCTCCAAGCAGCGTTCTCCATAGTATCCTTTGCGTGCTGAGCCACCATGCCTGTGACCAAGAGCGTTGTAAAAGTCCACCTTGAGGATCTTGAGATCGTTCAAGGTGAGCTTCTTGCATACGTGGTTGACGTTTATGGTGGTCCAGTAGATTGCGACTGCCTGGGTACGGTCGTGCTCATTGCCCCTGGTGCTGACGTAGAGGCGCAGTTTGGTGATGAGGCGACTGTAGTGACGAGGACATTCGATCTTGCTGAAATCCGGCCAGCGCCACATTGGTCAGTATTGGTCCCCATAGAGACTCCATGTGAACCAATTATCGCCATACAGGACAGCGGCGGCTTCATCGTGGATCTTCTTGTTGGTACGCATGATCTCTGGGTGCATTTGATTGTCTCCTTCTCCAATCTCGACCATCAGCCCTTCGATGCGTTCACTTAGTTTGTCATGTTCGCTAGCGTAGCTGTCACCATCATCCTCTGCTGCGCTATCGTCGTCTACTGGCTTGAGCAATAATTCTCTGTATATTTGGTGGCGCACTGTGCGAGGGAGCTTCTCGAACTCGAATCCGCGCAACCCAGGCTTTGCGCTTCGCGTGCGCAACTCAACGGCCTCGAGGGCATGATCCTTTGCAAAAAGACCCATTTGGACGAGATCTCACCCAAGGAAGGTAATCTGTTGAAGTGGACTAAGCCGATCAGGTGAGTTGCTCAGAGGTTGTGACTGAACGAAGTCAGCAAATCTCACCGGTGCATGTGATTGTTTCATGGTGAATAATCGAGCAAGATAGTACTCACATTTGTTCTAGCGGAAGAGCATTGACAGATTTCGCAAATCGTTCATCGTGGATGAAGATGAAATGTGCAACGAGCTCGAAGACAAAACGTCAATAGCTTTGATCAGGGCGATGGAAAGTTGCGCCTCAATACAAGGCCAGTTTTCAAAGTGAACGAGACTTCATCACTAGCCGAGGTTTGGGTTTTCTTGGCGTAAACATTACCTCAGGGGGAAATATCAATTAAGCAGCTTGTGCTGGATTGCCAAGGGGATATCTCATTGCTTCGCATACAAGTACTGGTCCTATCCCACGAGGATGTGCCCTCGAATAGAATATTTGATTACAATGATTTTCTTAATCAAGTGAAGTTCAGGCCATAGATGAGTGAGAGGCATCTCGACCTTTGGCTTACTTCCGAAACACATAACCTCCTCAACAGTCATCATCATCTTGATTATGGAATCAATATGTCTACCCCGACATCTTTGCATACAAAACCGACTCTTTCCAACCCCCCTTCTCTCCATCCACCATTACTCACCTCTCAGTCAATGTCCACCCCACAGACACTCCCCGCCAGCAGCGGCACCGCTCTCCTCCTCAAAAGGGAACAAACCGTCAAGGTAACCAACACCCACGGCCGCCAAGTCGTCGACTTCTGGGCACTCAATCCTCCAAACCCCGCCGAGTATCTCTCCACGTCCCATAACCACGCCATCCACCGAAAATTGCACTTCAACAGTGGCGACACTCTCTACAGCAGTATTTCCCAAGCCATCCTATCCTAGATCAATAATACCAACAAACGCAATCACAACACGTTGATCTCAGCCTGTAATCCACTACGCTACAAAAAGATGAGAGTGAAAGGGTGACATGCTAGTTGCGCGGAGAATTATCAGAAGGCTGTCAAGAGCCTTTCCACCCTATCCCTCAGCCAAGATAAAAAAAAAGATCAGACTCCCGACCACACCGCCTACGCCACTGAATCTGTTCATGAATGTAAAGGTCAATGAAGAGGGAGGCGTTGTTTTTCGGGGCGCCAACGAGCGAGGAAGGGGACCATGTTGTTTTTAAGGCCCTCATGGATGTGATCATAGTGCTGAGTGCATGTTCGATGGATCAAAGGGCGAGTGAAGACTGGTTACCATATCCAAAAGAGGTTCACTATGCAGTGACGGAAGGTGAAGGGGTATGAACGGACTTTAGTCGCGCCGATCGATGTAGCTGCCAATGAAGTTTTGCTGTTGCTGAGTCACGATGATAAATGAATCCCTCGTTCTTGAGTGGAATACTAAGGTAGTCACGCTTGTAGGGTTTATAGCTAGCCTATCAGACACTTTGCACAGATCGGCAGCGATTTGCTAGTGTGTTGACATCGTCAACACAATTCTATAATGCCTATTTAAGGTTTCTCTCCTCCGCAACTCTTCCTTCTTAACATCAACTTCCACCGGCTGTTTCTACAAAGCCTTCGCTCCATCACCGATATAGCGCGAAACAAACATCGCCATTTCTAAAGCAACGCCTACGTACCTGTCAATCGCGTCTTCAAGAAGACCATCAACCTGAAAATGCCGGTTACGATCGTGCCAGCCAGCCACAATGATAGTAACACACAAGTCACGAGACCTCTTCAATACAAGGGCCAGCTCTTGGAGATAGACCTCACAAAAGAGAGTTGCGAGAATATGCTCCAGTCCACCTTCGATGAGCTGAAGGACCCTCTCTCCCTGGCTTCTGCCAACGGCTTTGTTCACAGTGCCCTCAAAGCCCACAGCGAGCACTACCATCTCGTTATCAGCCCTGTCAACGTCTGGTTTGCCATCCTATCACAGCTGAATATTTGGATCAATGCAAATGGCGCGGAAGCTCGGGGTAAGTTCTTCGTCGATGTGGGTAAGAAGGGTTTGACCGTCACCATTCAGGATACCGGTGACGAAGGGAAGAATGGTGAGAATGTGGTGCGCGAGATCGAGAAGAACATGCCCGATCCCGGATTGAGGGAGTGGATCTTGCCGGCTTTCACCGGGAATTCAGCGTTCAACGCTGTCGTCGCTTCCGTACTCATGATGGGTGACATGCAGAAGTACTTCAGCTACCCCGCCCGCAGCGAATGTGGTGTCCCTTCGGTCGTTCTACTTGGAGAACAGTCTGACTGGGTGGAACTGTACAAGAAGCTGGACAAGCTTGAGACATTTGGTGTAGAGCCCGCTCAATTCAGATGCCTACTGGTGCCAGTCATTGCGCGCTTCATCAAGAGCTTCGACGACCCAACAAGCAAAGACGTTGTTGACTTCTGGGGTCACATGGTCAGTGCCGAATCCCGGATTGTCGATGGTGGCGTATCCGTGGAATACGAGGGTTGGATATCTGCCTTTTGCTTCTGGAGTGAGCAGGGAGAAAACATCAATGATCGACATATCCAATTCCGTGGAGGACGAGGCTTCACACTTGACGGTGTCATCTACCACGCCATCGACTGTGGCCAAATCCCACCAGTCTACGCATCATTTCCCGTGAAGATCAACGACGATAGAAATGAAATTAATTCCCTCATGGTCGTTTGGTCTGTGGCCACGCCATGTATAATTAGCGATGGAACAAAGGTTGAGAGTGATGTGAACTCGAAATGCGTAGGCATCGCTTCAGTTTGGGGGTTGTTCAACAAAAGATCCCGTGTGAAGGAGACCGCAGAGGCGAGTGAGGCCGTTCGAGAAAATTTGGCTCAAGAAACCGAACCTAAGAAGTCGGAAGACGGTCTCAGCACCACCACCACCTGCGTGAACAAACCAGGTCTCATCAGCCGCCTCATCAACCTTTTCTTACGAACAGGTATCTCGAAACAGCGTGAACATAGCATGGCAAAAGGTGAATAGTTGGCTGTGCTTCGACCTGTCTCTGCTAGAACTCGTGCTCTCGAACTTCGTCGAGGGCGATTTGACTCAATTGGATCATCTTAGATAGTGCAAGCATAAAGACATGACGAAAATGAAAGTTCAATCATCTTGAAAAATCCGCATACGGACTGTCTATTGAACATTTGAGTGTTGAGGCTGACCGAGAGCGAGACAAAGTTGTCACCGTTGCTCACCGGTGGGCAGTGGAGCGTTGAAGGTGATGCAAATGTTGACATTTCCAGGCCGCCTGGTCAGCCATTGATATCTCATACTAGTGCTCCTCAAACGACTAGCTTGAAACCGTAGGAGAATTTCGATAAGTAGACTTTCCCGAGATGACTTTCTCGTTCCTCATTACGATCACCCAGCCTTTGACCCCGGCCGTAGCGCATTTACGAAAAGCTGGCCCTTACCGGATTCTGTGCACCTGTTGATATAACCGTAGATCATACCATGATATAACCGTAGATCATAACAAGGAAAACTACATCAACCGTTATCACACAGCCTTTTCTCGCCACGGTAATGTGTCTTTCGTTTGATATGAGCTGAAGTGCTCGATACCGCGGCTCGACACCATTCGGAAATTATCGGAAAAGGGATCTTCCACGACAGCCCCTTTCCGAGACTGTAGCGCGCGAGATTAGTAGGTACCCGGCATAAGACTCAACCTCCCGCCGTCAAGTAAGACCACGTTGCCATTGCAGTAAGCGCCCGCGCGGCTCGTGAGATACAGGATGGCCCCACCCATGTCTTCGGGGGTACCGACTCTTTCCGCCGGGATTGTCTCCTTTGGAAAGACGCCGTCGCCGATGATACCGGCGGCCAGGTCGGACGGGAAGACTGTTGATGTCAATGAGTCAGAGTCCTCCCAGAGTGGAATGGATGGAAAGACTTACGTCCCGGAGCGACGACATTGGCCCTGATCTTGTACGGCACGAGGTTGGTCGCCATAGCCTTCATCAACAGCGTCGTCGCCGCTTTGCTCTGGCCGTACGCGTAGCCTCCCGGTACCCGCCTGTTGAAGCCGGCGATGCTGCCCGTGGCGATCACCTGGCTCGTCTGCCCCACGTTCCCCTTCCCGTTCCCCGCGTCGAGGAGTTTGAGGAAGGCGACGGTGCAGAAGAACACGGCGGACGTGTTGACGGCGAACGTCTTGGTGTATTCGTCGAACGACTGACTCCAGAGAGCCGACTGGTAGTCCTCCAGCGACGTCTCCCGGGTGATGGAGCTGGACTGGGGACCCCCGATCCCGCTGTTGGCGATCAGGACGTTGATGTAGCCGACGTCCTTCTCGATGTGAGAGACGATGGATTGGAGAGCGTCTTTCGAGGTGACGTCTCCGACTAACGGGATGATGTTGCCGTGGGGCGACTCTTTGGCGGCGGCGTCCAGCACTTCCTGACGGCGGCCGATGATGTAGACTTTGTGGGCGCCGTTTAGAGCCAGGGTTTTGGTCATCATGAGACCGATTCCACTTCCACCGCCCGTGATGACGGCGACGAGGTCCTTGACGTTGAAGAGGTTTGCGGCCTCGAGTGAAGACATTGTGAGGACGGTAGGATAAGAACGATTGGGCCTGTTCTCCTTTGCTATGTCAAAGATTTCAACTCTTCCGGTGTTTGAAGTTTGTGATAAGACTGTTAGTAGCAAGAATGATGTCAGTGATTAAGGCTGAGAATGGGATGTACGAATAGCCTGAACTCTTGCAAAAAGCGTGCGGGAGAATTGAGTCGAAGACCTCGATTTTTATAGCGAGAGATGAGGGTGTTAATATATCAGAGTATTCTCCATAAGCAATTGATCATGAGCTGCAGATTCCGATGTTTTCCAGTCACGTCAATCTATTCAGTGCCGCACTGCCGGCGCCAAAAGCAAATAAAAAACCACTACACCATTGTACCAGCGCCAATAGGAATCGAACCTATTACGAACTAAATACCCTCTAACCTCCAAAAGCACTCCTGATTGCTAGGCCTCTCGGGCCGGGCCAGGTTCCCAGGTACTAGTACATCCGGAAAGTTCGCTCTTCGCATTTGACTTTCGTCCCGAAAGCTAAGATTACGTTGACTCTTTCGAACCAGATATTGCCAAGCATATTAGTGTCCCTCCATCTTATTCTTTCAAGACGTTGAAATTTGTACATCGAGTTTGGGCGGCGCCAAGTCGGTTGCAAGAGCACGTAAGATGGCTAAACCTCGGTGCTCAGATTCCTGTCGGAGCCTAGATGAGAAAGGAGCTAGGACTGCTCGCAGAAAAGAAATTCCGAACGTAAAACCCCTCGTCCAGCCACGTGTTCTTATCAGCGACTCATCACATCTCCCACATCAACCGTGATCTATGAGCTTTGGTCACACTGGCCATCTCGAGCCGTGACAAAAAGCCAGTCTACGCTCCCGTCCACCCCCTACAGCGCGCTGGAACGAATCCGCTTGCCAGTCCGGGCTTGAGAGAAGTCATCCGTGCCCGTATCCGATACGACCAGCATAACATGCCAACCGTTACTATTTACTGTGTTCTCCCCTGCCAATCTTTCTCCAAATAGCTTAAAGGGGCTGGAATTTGGAATCAGCCGCAGAAGCTGAGCAAAGACAAAATCTTGGTCAAGAAAATGGTTGAGCGCGGAGCAGATCCGACCGCCCAGAGTGAAGACTACGGCGATGCTCTCTACGACGCGGCAGACCATGGAGATCTAATTCAAGTCAGACAGTTACTTGAACGTGGAGCAGATCCGAATAAGCAGGGTGTATTCTACGGCAATGCTCTTGAAGCAGCGGCCCAACATAGTGAGTCTCTGGAGATAGTGAAGTTGTTGCTTGAGCATGGAGCAGATCCGAATAAACAGGGTGGAAGCTTCGGCAATGCTCTTCAAGCAGCAGCGTATAGTGGTTCTCTGGAGATAGTGAAGTTGTTGCTTAAGCGTGGAGCAGATCCGAATAAACAAAGAGGTGGAGACTTCGGCAATGCTCTTCAAGCAGCAGCGTATGGTGGTTCTCTGGAGATAGTGAAGTTGTTGCTTGAGCGTGGAGCAGATCCGAATAAGCAGGGTGGATACTATGGAATCTCTCATCGCAGCAGCGTATGGTGGTTCTCTGGAGATAGTGAAGTTGTTGCTTGAGCATGGAGCAGATCCGAATAAACAGGGTGGAAGCTTCGGCAATGCTCTTCAAGCAGCGGCCCAACATAGTGAGTCTCTGGAGATAGTGAAGTTGTTGCTTGAGCATGGAGCAGATCCGAATAAACAGGGTGGAAGCTTCGGCAATGCTCTTCAAGCAGCGGCCTGGGATAGTAAGTCTCTGGAGATAGTGAAGTTGTTGCTTGAGCGTGGAGCAGATCCGAATAAGCAGGGCGGAAAGTACGGCAATGCTCTTCAAGCAGCGGCAGACTAGTGAGTCTCTGGAGATAGTGAAGTTGTTGCTTGAGCGTGGAGCAGATCCGAATAAGCAGGGTGGATACTACGATAATGCTCTTCAAGCAGTGACACGACAGGGTAATCTGGAGATGGTGAAGCTGTTACTCAGTCATAATGCGGACGTCACTATACAGCCGAAATCGATAAGCCGTCGTTCTCTGCTTCACGTTGCCGTTGAGTCCGGCGATCTTGCTGTTCTGGAAACACTATGGGATGCGGGTGCAGGTATTCATTTGACCACACAGGATGAGTCTGGATCAACACCACTCCATGTTGCGGTCGACAAAGGGGGCGTTGCAATTGCCAAGTATATTCTCGATCACGGAGCTTCGCCGGATATAGAAGACTTGGGGGACACAAATTCATTTCAGTTGGCTATGCGCAAAAAGAATCGCGAAATGGTGCTCTTACTTTATCCAAAAACCACCGCCGGTCTATCCAAGATAACCGCATCAGACTGGCGACTTTGTTCTGGCGGTGTTTCTAATTGCAACCTTGAGATGGTTAGTGATCAGTCAGCCAAGGTCGTTTTCAGAGATAAGAGCTTGGAACGGGAACTTGTTGAAAGGTCATACCCTCTCTCCGGGCGGACAAAATCACGTGCGCATTTCACTGACTTCATGAACAAACATCGCATTGGTAAACGAATGTTGTAAGTCTCATTGCTCCTAGCTTATATGGGGTTTTCTCTCGTACTAAATTTAGAAAGCATCCTTGCGGATGGTACTATGCTGCCTCCTCAAGCTGAATTCAGTGTCCACTGCCGCTGGTGGCACCTGTCGCACGGGCACTGGGAGGCCCTGATGAGCTCAGCCCCAAGCCAGAATACTGTTCGCCAAACAACTGCAGAAGATTGTAAGTACGAAATATCCGTCTGGCGAGATAGCTTAGACGATCACTTGAACCGTTTATTAATGCCGCGAAGGCTTTTTAGAATGTGCGCTGTCTTTCGACTGCTATGCCTTACCAGAAAACATGGACCTTTGGCCGAATGATGTACAGCTCGAAGCAGATGCTCTTCAAGAATTCCAAAGCCGGCAAGGAATTCTGTGGATTATGATGAAGTCTGGAGCTTACGAAGTCTACGATTCGAGAAATCTGGAATCTCGTATCTTCTTCAGTACTTCAGAATATGCTGAGATACCTAAAACGGCGACAGATCTTCTCTGTCCCCTAGTACTGAAGGTCCAAAGCATTTGGGGTCAGAACTTCAGCCGGTTTCAGAAACATCTTGGGTTGATGGTATGAAGTCTTCCTTGTGACATTGAGCCAAATTAATACTCCCTAGCGTACGAGGATCTTGAGATCGAGCGGTAGCGATCCAAGCTTGATACAGTACCTTCTGATCGATGCCAAACTTCTAGAAATCCTCAAAGAAAATTTTACGAAGCAAATTGAAAATCTTCAATCATTTCGAGATTGGTACCAGAATGAGTCGGCGAGAGTGTTACACCAATTGCCTCCCGATGAGGTGAAAAAGAAGATGCAAGATTTTACGAAGGCAAGCGACGAACTACAAACGACAACTGGAAGGCAATTAAGCATTCTTACCGAGTCATCTCAGAACCTGATCCAATTGGTATTACCAATATGTAGTGCGTCTATGAGAGTACAGACCTAATACAGGGAACAGGAGTTCAACTTGACGTCCATTGCAGAAGCGCAAAGATCAACATCGACGAATAAAAGCATGAAGCGCCTTAGCTGGATTACGGTATGGATACTCCATTATAAGGTGCTTTTTTCAAGCTAACTTCTGAATAGTTCATATTCCTTCCATTAGTGTTCATTGCGGTGAGATCAAGAGGAAATCCACATAAAATGGGACCTAATTGAGCTTCATAGAGTCTTTTCGGTATGAATGTCGACGTACTTAAGAGCAACCCTGCTTGGTGGTGGTATCTGCCATTCGCTACACTCACCACGCTCCTAACCTTTGTCGTATGGATTGTATTCAAGCGCAATAAAACCGTAAGTTTGGTGAATTCACAATTCGGCCTCCTCCATTGACTCAATACTTTGCAGCTGGAAGGTAGTCTTGAAACTCGTTTCAGGTGGCTTTTTCAACGGCCAAAAGGAGAAGAGGACCTTGAAATGGGCTCAGAGTCAGGCTTAAATGGACTCAGAGGGACGAAGAGAGTCAAAGAGAGCGACAAGTCTTTCCTGCATCTGGGAAGAAAAGATCATAGCTCAGGGCGAGGTATGGTAGGGCATGACAAGGTAGAAAAATCCGCTTGATCGATGCTAGAGGTTTTGAGACTGACACCGCGTGTCTCTAAATCAGAATCGTTGCCTGTCGGTGTGGTTGCGCGGCCGGGCTCGGAGCTTTTTGCGCACGAATAATGACTGAAGAAGAGATTGATTTATGAAGGCCAGATAGAGAATTTCTTTCTTCGTACGAACAAACGTAGGGCCGAACAATGAGACTTCGCACCTCCCATCAGCTTTCTAGTGAGCCAGCTCCACCGTGACCTCCAGTGTCACTACACTCCAGTACTCTCAATCTCACTCCCACCCTTATCTCCCAGCTCACGACTCAGCTTAGCGCTGCCTCTACTGCGGGTCAAACAGCAAGACAAGGGTCCGAGAACAAGACTACTGACGGGGAAATAAGTGTCTTCAACGTCATGATAACCGCATTAAACAGGGTCTGTATAGATTTCGCGGTCGCAATTGGGTGAAGAAGAAAACAACCTTTATTGATCACGGGCAAAAGGTTCATGCTCCAAAAACTCCGAAGTACGATCTCCCAAACTGTCTATTGACTGCCATGGGGACCGAGTTATGGGGACGAACGTTGGCCGAGTACGAGCCAGGGACCATCAGATAGCTACTTCAAGCCGGCATGATACGTAAGGGAAAGGTACAGAAAGCTTGATAAGTTCTTCCACAGCTCTTCTGAAGAACGCCTTTGCCCTTTGCATCTCCCGAGCGCCAGCCCTTGTAAACTTTCAAGTGAGCTACTTACGTGGGAGTTTCACCTGTTGCTGAACTGCGGGCGCTACTACTACATTGCCATTTGCCCTGCAGCTTTAATCCTCCTGCTCGTGTCGAAGCGGATTTTGTAATGCTATTGACTAAGTTTTAGGCCTTGTAGGATAAGAAACTTTCACACGATAAAGCATGGAACTCAATGAGCACCTATCATCTACGACACGAATGAGCTCGTGTTTGTGTTCCGTCGGTCAAACCGGTTTTAGTCTTCAATCACTGGCCAGATATCACCTTTTCAACCTTCAACTTCTCTATATCCCCCTTGTCTCCTTTGCCCCTTAACGCTGCGATTAGATCCTCCAGCGTTGATATACTCGCCGTTTGCACGCCAAAATCCCGTTTGGTCTACTCTATGGAGCTCATTCCCGGTCCTCGTCGTCTACCCACTTCCTCTTGTCTCTAGGTTTGAGTACTTCTCCTACTCGATCTAGCGTAACTACAAACCCACATTTCGTTCCTCCCTTCCTAGACACTGGTTTTAACAGCCTTTCTCAAAGTGGTGCCGGCTGTGATCACATCATCATCATCTATGATTAGAACATTCTTCCCTTTCAACGAGGCACATACGATATCTACGTCTTCGTCATGCTCTTGGACTTCTTTGCGTTTGAATATGTAGAAGACGAACGACCAGGTTTGAAGATCGAGGCGGTAGAGTTCGAGTAACGTTAAACGAGCAAGGATGATCTCTTTGTAAAGTGGGCCTTGACTTTCCCAAGTCAGCGATCTCTCTAGAACGAGATCTCCCTTATATATTAAAAGCGTTTGAGTCTTGGGCAACTTCTTAGGAGCAGCCGGGAACTTTTTTTGCAAGTTTTAGCCCATGCACCTACTCTATTCACAGCCCCTCTACTACCATAGAAGCACATGAATTGCCGAATGCAGTGTACAGCAGACAATGCTCACTCCTTTCATCTTTGTTCATTCCTCACATACACGAAAGGAATTTTTTAAAATTTTAAACCCCCCGGCCGCCGGCCCCCCCCCGGCCCCTTTTTTTTTTGGGCCCCCCCCCCGGGGGAAAAAAAAAAACCACCCGGGCCCCCCCACCCCCCCCCCGGGGGGGGGGGGGGGGGGGGGGGGCGGGGGGGGGTTGGGGAGGGGGTAAAAAAAGGGGGGGAGGGGGCGGGAAAAAGGGGGGGGGGGAATTTATTGAGAAACCTTGACTGAGACATCGAAGGACGAAGGAACCGTCAAGAAGCACTGGTATAAGGTACGAAGCTCGGGAATAGTCATTCCGACGGAAGGCTAATTGCATTGCAGGACAGGCATTATGCCGACTTTGCGGATGATGGTTTAAGATTTTTAAATAACATGGTGAACTGATAGCATCTTGTGAGGATCGGTGTTAATTGAGGGTGACTGGGATGACGCTGTCGCAGAAGATAAAGCTAACGAAGTCGTTTGCAAGGACACATTTTGGAGAAGAAAGCAGCGGAATCAGCCAGAGACAGAGGGGGGACCGCCAAAAGAGGCTGCCAAGATTGAAGACACAAGAAGCAGGGAACATGTTGCGATGAAAAAACTGTCGGAGGGTGACGCAGTACCATTGGATCATATGAAAGGACTCGACCAGCCCGAGGCGGCAACGGTGCCTAACGTAGAGCCTCCCTCGGACACATCTGAGCCTATTTAAACCATGCTCAACGCTACGCCTCGTACCCATTTTCTGGAGCAGATTGAGACAGAGTTACTCTCAACTTTTGGCAAAGCAAGCTGTTTGAGCCTCCTCGACCATCTCCTATCAAAGTCAAGAAAACAGAAAGCTATCCTTCGCAACGGGGTGGCGATGATGGTCGAGGGTCTGAGACCACGAAACTCGAAGTTCAACATATAGCTCAACAAACTTGGATGGATCCGATTATTGATCGCGATCACCTCCCCCGTTCCAAGAGATGGCTCAACGGCTAAAAGAAAGGGTTAATCCAAAAAGGAGTTCAAGTGACGTCGGTCCCATCCAATGGATATTGAAGCCTGCCAGTGAATAGGATAATCCTCGCTTCACAGGACAGAGTGATCAAGAAGCTGGACCGACAAGTTCACGAAGACGCGAAACTCGAAGTGCAACATGTATTGACGGACCCGCTTAACGATCGGTATAGGAGTAGCTTCGCTCCCAAGGCTGCAAGATTCTATTAAAAATAGTATTAACCTCAAGCATCAAACCTGCGCCCACTGTGGACAAGATTGTCTTGAAGAGCGGCATCTGAAACCTGGCGATTCGTACAGTCTGTTACTCGATATTTGGAATCGACAGCGGTTCTACTGGCCTCCTGATCAATAACCGAACCCCAGTAGACCCCCACGTCAGGGTGAATCGTGTAAAAGGTTATGACTATATACTGAATTGGCGTCGTCGGATTCGGGGTGAGAGATAGTTGTTGTTTTGGTTGTGCCCTGTGTTTACGAGAAGGTGGTGAGAAATAGGCTTACGGTTGAGCTTGTATGGCATAAGTCTATCTCTCGTCCGGGTACTGATGGTCAAGCTCTCGAATATCTTAAGCAAACGATGGCTAAATATAACAGCTGTACTGTTGACCAAAGTATAGCAATAATAGCAGATAATCGCTCATCCGCCGCTATTTCGGGGATGGGGGGGGGGGGTTTAAATCCCTCAGTCTCGCTTTGGCACATGCAAAAACATGGTCGCTTCTTAACGTTGGCTACCACAAACCCCCTACCAGTTAAAACTTTTATGTCCAATGTGGTTATCACCTCAATGGCGTGTCGCTTCATCCCCTGCTCACTTAGCTCACTCGCTAAAGTAGCCCTACCCGTGCTTTTAGCGTTGGCATTCACACAAGGTCGCGCCCCCATCTGATAAAGTACAGGACATCATAGATATATAAGAATTGATTATATGGAAGTTAATCTCCCCATTACCCCGATTCTAAAGATGATAGAATTATAAGACTATATATATATTCGATAAGATATACAGAGTCTACGTAGTCAAAGAATGTTTAGGGCGGCTCTTGGTCGTTAAACCATGATTCTTCAATGTCTTATATCCCTGGGAAATACCGTCTGATTTATTGAATTCTTATGGTATGGTATCAGAGTCGCGGTATCGAGGTGGGGGCGTGGTGTGAATGCCAGAACACGCTAGAGTAATTGGCTTGGCACCATCACAGGCTAACTATTTCTCCGCCGCCAAGCTCAAACATGAATGGATGAAAAAGGGATTCCAACAACCTTTCAAAGCAAGCAAGGCCCACCCACGCAACAGGAGAGCAAAACCATACGCTTCGCAAATGGCTTCCCAAAACCCTAACCCTCCAGTATCTGAGATAACACCCGGCCTCTTCATCGGCGATGTCGGGTCTTCATGGAACGCAAACGGTCTCCGGCAGCACCAGATCAAATCCATTCTTTCAGTGAACGACGAAGCTACCGCCATGTGGCGCCGCGACAGTTTCACCAGTATCATAACCCAAGACCGCCACCTCAAGATGTTCTGCCTCGATTCTTCCCACCAAGACCTCCTGGTCCATATGCGCCGCGCCTGCGAGTTCATTGAAACCTCACTTGCCCATGGCGGAGTTCTGGTGCATTGCGTACAGGGTGTCTCGCGTTCCACAACGTTTGTGATTGCGTATCTGATGCGCCGGGACCGGCGCGGTTTGGACGAGGTGTTGGCGGATGTGAAATTGAAACGGAAAGTGCGACCGAGCGAAAATTTCATGATGCAGCTGGGTTTGTGGGGTCAGATGGAATATGAAATCTGGGAAGACGAGGAGAAGAAGGTGCCGAAAGCGCCGTATGCCAAGCTGTTGAAAGAAAAGGGTTTGACGGCGGTGCTACCTCCGAGCGCGGCGGAGATCGCGTTTGGGTTTTAAAGACTTTGGTGAGGAAGCTTGAATGAGATTCGGGCTTCTGCAAAGAGTCTTAGATCAGTGAAAAAAAACCTGGATCTATCGTGGTTTGCTATTTTGATGAGCAGCCAGTTCATCACCCTATTGCACCCCTGCTTCTCCGGCCCCGCCCCCAGCCCCTCTCACCATCCTCTTCCTCTTCAGAACACTCACCACCTCCATCTCCCCCTTCTCCTTCGCCCACTCCACCGCTGTCCTCCCCGACCCGTCCAGCAACTCCAAATCTCCTCCCGCCATCTCAATCGCCTCCAGAACACCTCGATACCCGTTCCCCGCCGCGTAATGAACCGCCAAGTTCCCATGCATGTCTTTGACCGAAGCGTCGCAACCAGCACCGAGCAGTAGCGTAGCTGCTTCCTTCCGTTCAGCGGCTAAAGGGTTCCACCATCTGCCCGCAAGGTAGAAACGACGGCCCGAGGCGAGCCTGACGAGCGGTGTGTTGCCTCCTGAGTCAAGTAAGTTGGGATTTGCGCCAGCGTCCAGGAGGAGAGCGATGGACTCGTTGCGAGCATTCGCTCCGGCGTAATGCAAAGCCGAAGAGCCTTGGGTGTCCTGATGGTGCACGCTAGCGCCGTGGCTGAGGAGGACCTTGAGCGTGGCGGGGGAGCCGATCTCTGCGGTCCAGGTCAGGGCGGGTTTGTTCCAGCGGCAGTCGGTAGTCGATACGTTGGCGCCGCGGGTGAGGAGTAGGTCGACCGTTTCTGGAGTGAGGCCCCAGTAGGCGGTGATAACGGGGACGCCGGTAGAACTTGCGCTGTTGGACAGCAGGATGTTTACGAGTTGTTCCTGAGCTGTTGCGGCAGAAATGTGTAAGGGTGTCAAGCCTTTGCTGCTGGCGTGAACGTCGGCGTTGTGCGCGAGGAGGCTGTCGACTATCTGGGCGCGCCTCTTGGAGATGGTAGAATGGGAAGAATTGGCGGGTAGGCCGTACATGAGGAATTCGTAGAATGCCTCAAAGTCGGGACCACGTTTGTCGAGGATACGGCTCATGAAGACGTGGTTGGCTTGCATGCAGGCGTAGTGTAGAGCACTGAAACCGTCCGATTCTTTGGCTTCCGGCTCGGCCCCGAATTCAAGTAGTTGGCGGACAACCGCATCATTGCCCTCGAAGGCTGCGAGGAACAATGGTGTTAGTCCGATGTTGTCCATTGTTTCGATATCTGGGTTCCGTCTCAAGAGTAGTCGAGTTATTGATCCAGACTCATCCTTCATCGCTGCAAAATGAAGACACGTTGCATGCTGGTCATCTACCGCATTGACATCGGCATGATTCTTGAGTAAGAGTGTCACAGTGTCTATGTTCTCGGCATTGACTGCACACATTAGCGGAGTTTCACCGTTGACATTGCGGATGTTGATGTCAACCCCGCGGCTGAGAACGTCCAGCGTCAAGTACGCGTCCTGCTTGGCTGCAAGGTGGAGGGCCGTCTGACCCTCTTCGTTCATGAAAGTGTGAACCTGCTCCTGTGCTAGCATACGCCGGATTTCGGGTTCATGATCTTGCTCTGCCAACGTTGGTGAGCGATCAAGTTCGGAGTAATCATTACCGTCTACTTCTCCGTCGAAAGTCGAGACTTGCGCAGCATCTGTTGGTGAAGCCCACGGCGAAGGAGTTGGAGACTCGATTGCGGTAGAAGCAGTTTCGAGAGGCCCCGTCATGGCAAAATTGATATCCTTCATTGTTGGAATATGAGGTTGCAAGTGGTTATATTATTATGAAGAAGGCCGGCTGTGAAGCCTACTATGTAGTACCTAGTGGTGGCTAACCCTACAAGGCTGGGAGCATATTCCAACACTCATGCGTGGGTCGAAGCCTTTAACACCGGCTTGATTCGATGTCCCATGACATTCCGGGCTCTTTCTTGCGCTATTGCCGGTTCGTAGCAGAACCTTTTATAATACGACCGAACATGCTAGCCAAGGCCTCAAGTAAATTTCGAAATTACACGAGCTCGTACATTTATCGAGGCATTAGTCGAGTATATGAAAAGTAACGGGAGGAATTCTTATTAAAGAGCTCCAGATCATTATATCTTTTGAAATCCTCTCTAGCTCCTCAAAGGATCGCGTTGTGTTCTCACGCACAAGGTATTCTCAATATGGAGGCTAAAAGACGTCCAGTGATCACGGAAAGGGACCTGAAAAAAGCAAGGCGTCAATGTAAGAATGAATGGCCGTGGGGACCCGAGCGCTGAAACACACGAAGGAATAATGGATAATGCGTCTTTTAGCCGAGGACCAATAAATTTGCGTGGAGCTCTTTGCTCTGTCATATTATTTCATGCTGAAATTCCGTATTGCGACTTTCATATGACAACGCATTCGCCGTTTGATAGACCTCCATATTCTGTTGTAGTCTTAACAGCTGCTCTTACAAAGTCCTGAATTAGTTGTTAATGAGCTCGTCTGTTATGGCGAAGTACCTGGTGTAGCGTTTATAATGGCGAGGTCATGCTGACTCGAGCTCCTGAGGGCGAGAACATTTTTAGATCCACAGTGATTGCCATCCTGTATCAATTTGACAACTCATATCTTCTGATTATATCACCACTAGCCCTTCCATTTCAAGATCTCTCTTATGCTCCACGCTAGGTGGACATAAACAGGTGCAGTGGTGGATGATAAAAGCGTAGTGATCTATGTAAAAGAACGATGGTACATAACCACATAGAGGGTAAAGAAATCGACCGGCGTTACCCCAAACATGAAATCTTTAACACGGGAAAGAGCAGTCCATTTGATTTTCCTGGTATTGACTTAGACACTTGTGGCCAAAGGAAGAAAGAAGAGAAACAGGATGTAGATGTAGGGTAGGGTGGAACGACATACCGCATTAGTGTTTCCGGTTCTGGAACCACATACAGGGCCGTCTGTGGGATTCCAACCGCCAATACTGCAAGTAGCCGGGCCACTCGTGGTCCTGCTCGTCCACGACAGAGATCCATAGGTAAATTGCACGTAATCGTTCTCATGTTCTCCCACAATGACTAGAGGAAGGGGGAGCTTGCTTGTGAAAGAGTACGGATCGGATGTATTGATTGGATCGCCTAATGTATTGTTAGGAGGATCGGTCTCCGTGTCTCCGATGTCGTTCTTGTCGTTGTCCACCATGTTGACAATGGCGAACAAGTTCTGGCTGTCGTCCGCGCAGTCTTGCCATTCTCGGAGATGGAAGGAACAGGTTCCGGTGGCGTAAGCTGGATGCGGAGCTACTGATGTAGGCGTCGGCGTGGACGAGGCAGGTGTGGGCACAGCTGAGGCAGCTTGGGCAACCACCAATGGACGGATCTCACTGATACTGCAAAGATTCATAAAGTAAAGTTCTGCAAAAGTGATGAGCCTTCAGTGTGTCACAAATTTGGGGGCTTACAATCGTCTTACCGGTGGCGGCGGCTGCGTAGCTCTCAGCATTATAGTCCGGGCGTGTGAGGTTGTTATCGGCTTGGTAATTTCGTAATAAGTCTCTTGCACCGAGTAGTTCACATCCAGTTTGGGCGTCATCAGTGCCGTGTCGCCCTATATCATTGCCTTCAGTAGGTGCTAGTAGGCCGGCCTGGGTGCTAAGAGAATCAAGGTGGGTGAGCTCATGCAGGATAGTTTCGCCTGTAGCCATCAGCATGACGGAAACGTGGTCTCATTGATTGCGCAACTGACCGGCGGTAGCATAAAATTGACAATTCCGCCTGCTGTTGCCTTGATTATCTTTGTTGCACCAGCCAGAGGTAGAATTATCTCGATATGGCACACCGCCTTCCTTGCTTGGGTCATATAGCAAGAATCTTGTTGAAGCTGCTGTCCAGAAAGGCGTGCAGATGTTGATGATCTTTTCATCGTTTGGAGCACCAACGCTGGCATCCGTGACAGCGACACTTTAAAAGTTGGACCATGAGCAGCTTTTCAAACTTCAGAATCGGACGTTTGAGCTTACGAGTTGCTTCCAGTACAGACTGATACACTTCCAGAGCATTCGAATTGAATGCTGAAGTATTGGGAAGTATCGCCTTTGACAGCTGACATCATATTCTTGAAGTGAGTGTATTGATCATCAGTCTGATCGCCACCAAAGTAGTGAGTGAATCTGAGAGCTAAGTTATTCTTTGCTACTTGGGTTTTTTCAGGGTACAAGCCTTACGCTAGATTGTTTTCTCCAATGCTGGCAGCGGCATCAGCGAGCGCTACTGCATCTGTGTATGCTTGTTGAAGAACGCTCTTCATGGTAGCGAATCCATTGCTCGGCTTATAACCACTGCTGGTTGGAGGAGCATTGTCGCAGTTGGCATCGTATGTAACCATACCCGATCTTTTAGACAAATCTCTTCCCGACAAAGCGTTGCGTAGAGCTTCCGCGTGTGCACGTCCATCGCGCTCTCTGCGTACTCTTTTTTGGGCTACGGCGGTGCCAGTAGCGATAGGTTCGGTGTTGCACACCGTAGGAGTGTTGTGAGCGTTGCTGGTCCTATCAGCTACTACCAAAGGCAGGTGATACAACAAGGCTAGGACTAGAAAGGAGAGAGACCGCATGACGAAGGTATTCAGATTGAGTATTAGGTCCAGATTATCGGATCATTAGGGACTATTCTAAACAGCGACACAAGCAACTCTTATATATATTTACTACTCAGAATAGTACATATATCAGCACAGCTGACAACTGAAAGGTTTTCGGGGCCCGAGCTGACTTACGCCCATCCCTTGAAACAAGGATGACAGCCAGAATGAAGGATGGACGATGCAACCTTTACAACAATCATACATCAAGTACCCATTGCGTACTCGCTTGATAGAAACGTGACTGTTACTAAAATTTGTGGGCTCACTCGGGCTTGAATTAGGGCACACCTCATTGTGATAATGAAACGAGAAAGGGGAAAGCAGGAATGGAGGTGGAGATGTTCGAGGTGGCGTGCTG
The DNA here is from genome assembly GCF_014066305.1 of Letharia columbiana. NCBI lineage: Eukaryota > Fungi > Ascomycota > Lecanoromycetes > Lecanorales > Parmeliaceae > Letharia > Letharia columbiana. The sequence goes on along the minus strand of NW_023501171.1, from coordinate 19,746 downwards.
GTGCAATGCTTGTTCTACGTTAGTATACTGATCAGAAACCTGACATGTTCTTGGGATATGCCTCCACCTATAAATAAAATGGCGATACGATGAGTTGATTGGGCTTTACTGTACCATGCCAACTCCAAGTCTCGCGAATAGAGGATTGGAAGAAATCTGGTGGATCAGATGTGGGCCTTGTGCCCTGTTTCGAGGTGAGTAACAGATCCTCAATGAGCATAGGTATGTAGGCATAGGTGGACTTTGGGACTCGCTTGACCACCTAGGACCTTTAGCGTTGTGTTTCATACTCATAATGGACGGGCCACCGAACGCCCTTAGGCGCAGCAGCGCGGCGTGCTTTCAGCTTGGGTACCTTAGGATACAAAACATATGAGACGGCACACTTATATGCATCGGAAGGGAACGGACGTTGCCAAAAGAATGACCCGGAGGTATTTACTCTCACAGGGGCACAGGGCCACAGGGGCACAGTGGTACCCAATGAAGGTCCTGATCATACGGCTCTTTTTGGAATAAGATACAGATTCAGTACAGAGCCTGATTTCATTATCCATGGAGAGGCCGAGTAAGATCTCCAAACTTGGAGGTGCGTAAAATATTCGAACGGCCGACGTCGCAGTCCACCGAGGGTTGGGCATGAGTCCTGTATCACACCTCATTAAAAACGCTATATGCTTAGTCAACGCGGAGCACCTCCTCCATGAAGCAGCCGCCTTATGAATAGATAAGGTGTCCTCCAATTTCAAGACGTCGTATGCATGAAGGAGCTGCCCTTTCATTCAACTACTTTAGTAGCAATCGTCAAGGGCGTAAAGGACTCTCTTCAGTGTAGGTCAAAGTGTCTGTGTTCGAAAGCAGATTTGCAGAAAACGGCTCCGACTACTTCAATGATGGTTGAGGGTGTGAAGAATCATACCGTCTCATGGCGGCATGGTACTAAGCCAAAAAGAGCGACGGCTTCTAAGATAATAATAGGTTACTTCGGGAAGGAGGGGCGTCTTAAGACATGAAGGGTGGAGAGGGCGGAAGCCTTAGAGTAGCTCTCCGAGGATTGAGTGGGGATATGAGTACCTGAGGTAGTTACCTACTGTCGAATTGACTAGGCCATTTCAACTTCGCCGTGTGTAGTCTTGGCATTTATATATGTATGGTTGTCTTATAGGGCACATAAAATAGCCATCTAATCAAGTGTTCCGCCACGCACTTTTCAATACTGTAAAGTAGGTATGTAGCCTTCACAACTTTACTCCGCCTCCTTGTTGCAGCCTTTTCGCCCTCTTCTTACTTTTCCCTTTCACATCATCTTGTAGTTTCTTTCACCCGCCAATAACTTGCGCAATTTGGCGGACCTGGCCTTTTACCTTTAGACGTCAGAATCGCATGGTAGGATTGAAATAATGACTGGTCGAGGAGATGGTCGTCTCTTCCGCCCGTACGTGCCTGTTGACAGTCACCAATGGTTGAAAAAAATTTAACGAAACTATACAGGTCCACAAATCCTGCAGTAAAGCTAGGCCTTACGCTTACCACGTCCTCGCCGACACTCGACCCTTCTTCCTCATCCCCCTTCTTTCTTATCGTAACCGCTCGTATCCTCACATCCCCACGCCCTAACTCTGCCATCACCCTCGCCACTCATCTCAACGCTCTTGGCGGCCTTAGCAATCGCTCCTTCAACAACATTGTCTGCACATCTCCCGTGACGGAAAGCCAAAAGCGCATTGAGATCTGGCCGCGTGGCTGGCCTCACTATATCTGGGATGCAGACAACTTGCGCGAGAGTTGGAACTTCGTGACTGTGCCTGCGAACGGAATGTTGGAGACCAGGCATCAGGTGGACCGGACGAAGATAGCAGAGGCCGGGCTGAAAGCAGGAGAGAGATATCAGGCTTCACTCACAAATAAGTGTCTAGGGACAAGATGGTGGGCGTTAGGATCATTGGAGGAATTTGAGGGTGTGAGGTTCAGGGGATGGGAGGAAGGAGAGGAGGGGGAAGGGGCAGATGATGGAGGGAGATATCTCATGGGTGGAGCTCCAGATGATCTAGCCTTTGTGATCGAAAAGGAGACGGCGGAATTTGAGATTGGGCAAATGGTCGAGTGAGCAAAGGAAAAGTCTTTTGGGGGACTTCTCTTTCTATAAAGTAGTTTTGAAGTCCAGTATGTTTGAGATGCTATACTGTCCAGTATCACCCTTGCTCACGCGACAGTCCCCCGGGTCGCGCGAGAGATAGCTTGGCAGGGCGTGAAATCCAGAGGTCCAGCCCTATTTAGCGTCATCATACTCTGGAGAAAGGTAATCGCTTTGAGACGCCAAGCAAGCCAAGCATTCGAAAGAACAACTTTGTTTCTCCCAACTTATCGCTGAGACAATACATCGACCACGCTTCCCCACCCGAGACACCAAAAAGGTCGCAATTCAAGGACGTCTCGACCTTCTGTCTTTCACACTCCTAATCACAGATTAAAAAGGTGGTGTCCATTGAAGCAGACACCGCTTACTGCCCCCAGTGCATCCCATGTCAACAGCGTTTGACGCTCGTCGACGCCCAAGCCTCTGGTCCTACCTCAGCTTCAATTCCAAGCCGCGAAGACGATCGAGCTCCTTGCCCAAGCACGAGACTCCCAGTCCCGACAGCAAAGAAAATACCCCTCCGAAGGGCAGCTGGGGCAGAGCAGGCAATCTGGAGGGCTACAAAGAAGCCTCGATGACGGGTGGGCAAAGGGCGCGGTTGCTGAAGACTGCGGGCTTCATTACTTTGGTCGTACTTCTCTTATATCTTTTCACTTCTAGGGATGGCGCAGGTGTTAGGGATATGGTGCAGGGTATGCCCAATAACAATATAGGACCCAAGAAGCCCGAAAGTTCACTAACCACTTCTAGGAGCTCAAAAACCCTCGTCTACTTCTACCACGGATAAGAAGATAGCAGGGCCCCTTGGGACGACGAAGTGCTCGAAGTCCAGCTCGAAGGAGAAGCCTTTAATACAGTATGCCTTAATGATTGACGCGGGTAGCACCGGCTCTCGAATCCATGTCTATAAATTTAATAACTGCGGTTCTACACCTGAACTGGAATCCGAGGAGTTCAAGATGACGGAGAAGAAAGAGGGAGGATCTGGCTTGAGCTCATACGGGGATGACGCGGAAGGAGCTGCAAAAAGTCTCGACATGCTCCTTGAGGTGGCTATGAAGACGGTCCCGGACAAGTTGAAAGGCTGCTCTCCAATCGCCGTCAAAGCTACTGCTGGTCTTCGAAAATTGGATCAGAAGAAAGAAGGAGCAAGCAAGAAGATCCTCGACGCTGTCCGCAACCGCTTGGAAACAAAATTCCCCTTCCCTGTTGTCTCTGCCGTAAATGGAGGTGTTGAAGTCATGGACGGCAAAGATGAAGGTGTTTACGCTTGGATTACCACGAATTACCTCCTTGGAAAGATCGGCGGTCCGGACAAGTCGCCCACAGCAGCCGTCTTCGACCTTGGTGGTGGCAGCACCCAAATCGTCTTCGAACCCACGTTCAAATCTCCTTCTGGTGGCATGCCCGAAACGCTTCATGAAGGGGAGCACAAGTATGTCTTTAAAACTGGCGGTACAACTTACGAACTCTACCAGCATTCCCACCTCGGCTACGGCCTCATGGCTGCTCGTGAATCTATCCACAAATCTGTCGTACAGGCCCTGCACGACGCCTCTCCGACCGACAAATCATGGGCCTCGTCTCCTATCTCAAACCCTTGCATAGCGCCAGGCATGTCCCGCGAAGTAAACGTCACCCTCGACAGCGGTGACTTCTATACCACCACAATGGCTGGTCCCAAAGACGCCGCCAGCGCGCAATGCCGTGGCCTTGCCGAGAAGATCCTCTTAAAAGACAAGCAATGCGACCTGGCCCCGTGCTCTTTCGGTGGCATACATCAACCTTCGCTAGAAAAGACGTTTGCGCGTGAAGACGTCTACATCTTCAGCTACTTCTTCGACCGCACAAAGCCTTTAGGTATGCCAGAATCCTTCACTGTTGCCGAGCTGCGAGACTTGACCGCCAAGGTATGCGAGGGGGAAAAGGGATGGGCAAGCTTTGGGGCGGTAGAAGGTGCGTTGGAAGAATTGAAAGGCCGACCGGAATATTGTTTGGACCTGAACTTCATGGTTGGTCTCTTGCACACGGGTTATGATATGGGCTTGAACAGGGAGGTCAAGATTGCGAAGAAGATCAAGGGTAATGAGTTGGGCTGGTGCTTGGGTGCTAGGTAAGTCAACGCATTCAATCTCATCAAGATGCACGGTACTGACACTCGATGTAGCTTGCCGCTGTTGAGCCAGGAATCAGGGTGGAAATGTAAAGTGACTGAGTCGCATTGAGCGGACGGGACCGTCTGGGCTGGGATGCTGTAATAATTGTGGACTTTTGGAGTATCTTCATTGACATGATCTTAGACCGTCGATGTCATTAGGGGGTATATGAACCACATAATTCCTACCACGACCACTGGCATCCTCCCAATCCCTACAAAATTGCTCGTATTTTCATGCCATCGTTGCCATCTTCCTTGACCTCTGCTTCCCACCAGCATCTCACGATCCCTTCCCCACCAATTCCTCCGCTTTTCTCTTCGTATCATTCATCGCCCCAGTCATGCCTTCCTTCGCCGGAGCTCCATCGCTTCCTACATAGACAACCATTTCAGTCAGCCTAGTCCGCAAGCTCAAACCCCTCCTCTCGAATCCTATCCGTCAGACACCGCAGACAAACTCACCCTCCGCATTGCCCTGATCATAAGGTTCCTCCACCGTCCCCTGCCCTTTCTGCCCCGACAACGGCTCCTCGCCCGATTGCTGAGCAGGGTCCGTGCTAAGGCCCGTGGCCGATTTCAAGCTGTCCATTTGGTCTTCGATGTTGGTGACGACGTCTGTATGGCGAAGGGTGAGCAGGTTTTGCGGTGGGAGGATAGATATCGGGAAGGTGTGGTTGGTGCGCTTGTAGATAAAGTAGGTTTGGGGATGACGTTTGAGGGCGGGGCGGGGGAGACGGTGCCGCTTGGGGCTTGGCGCTCTAGTGGGGAGAGAGTGATGTAGGTAAACATAGCACTCCTCCGAGGTACGATACGAGATTGGACAATACAGATTTCATTTCTTCAACAATATTTGCATGGAACAGAACCTACAATGGCAAGCCCTTCCCCTCGCCTCCCTCTCTCCCTCCATTGCCCAACCCTCACTGACACCATCCCATCCAGTCCAAAGACTCCTCCCACACCTACATCCACCTCAACGAACCCCGCCACGCCGACCTCTTCGAAGTACGTACCAACCTCCTCCTCCCCCCTCCCCCTCTCCTTCTTTCCCACCCGCCCCTTTTTCCCTCCCACTAACCCCCAACTCACCACCACCAGGAATTCACCCGCCCCCCGCACCTCCCCCACGAATCCATCTACGTGCCCCCCAACCACCAGCCGCCGAACCCCGAAGACGAAGACGACGTCGTGCCGGACCAGCACGCGGCCTTTGGCATAACGCGCGCGACGCAGGCGAAGAAGGAGAGCGCGTGGAAGGATTTGGGGTTGGAGGGGTTGGTGGGGAAGGGGCCGAAGGGTGGGGAGGTGGGGATGCCGAAGTTGCCTAGATGATCTATTTGCGCGGGGCGGGGGGGGAAGAAGAGGGGTTGGATTTTACTGGTACAATAGATGGGGGATGGGGTGGGGAAGGAAAGGCTGGCGCGTTGGTGGTGGGCTGGGAGCCTAGGTAGGATGATACCCGATGCTCGGTTTGTTCAATGATTGAGATCAGGCTTACGAAGATGGTGGCGCGAAGCGGTGCAATGGCATTTATTTACGATGCTAACGTCACTATAAGCGACTATATCCTCACAATATCCGCCCTTGCTCTATCGAACAGGTGATGCCCGATCATTGTTCCCTCCGCCTGCTCGCGCTCTCGCTCCTCGTCAGTGACTCTCCTCGGGTGAATCGCCAGTTGTGCGTAAGTACCGGCTGCTTTGCGTTTGGATAGTGGTCCTGGGTTGACCACTAGAACGCTTTCGACGACCTACGATGTGGTCAGCTTGCTTTCGCTTGGGGTTCTGGGTGGGCACCGCGTACCTTTGCAAAAGGCGACAGTGCACTAGGCGTAATTAACATATCCGGCCGCACATTCAGCCACTCTCCCAGTCTCACATAGCTCACATCCATCGGCGTACCAGTTGCAACACCCTCCTCCGTGCCTGTCTTGGGCAAGCTTTTCCGATCAGCAGGTGGGAACAGAGGAAAGAAATGGCGTTGCTGGATGAGATGTCTAGGTAGCCGTGCCATGAGATCACTCTCTTTCGTTCTTCCAACTTTGACTTCCTCGCATCGGAGGTCCCAGAGGACGTCTTGTGCTGATATGCTTACAACGATCTCGTTCAGAGAGATGGTCACAGGGTTGGTGACGACCTTTGCTTGCTTCGGGAGTCCGAGAACTTTCTTGTCGAAGGGTTCTTGAGGCCATGAGACGTGCTTGTTGACTGCGTCTCGCACTGAGGGAACGAGTACGATAGTTATATTGGGCACTTGCAGAGCGAGATGACGAATTGGTGTGCCTATTAGGATTCTGAAGACGTCGTTGAGAGTGGCCTTGTCGGGCTCGATGCTGGAATCGTCTGGAAGATCAAAGTCGCCAGATGCGAGAAGCGGATGCTCGAGGTCGAGGATTGGTCCTACCATAACGAGGACATCTGCATATGACTCGGCTGCTTTCTGGCACAAGGCTTGCAGTGGTTCAAATCCAAGATTGTCATCTGCAGTGTATGGACCAGAGGAAACAAGGACGTTGAGGGCATGTGCAGGGTTCTCCGAGTTAGCTTCTTCGACCCCGAGCCTCTCGTTCAAGGCATCCATCGTTGACGGCAGAGAAGCCGCTGTTGGCAGGAGAGGCATCTCTAGGACTTGGTTGACAGAAAAATAATCACCCGATGCGTTGATGCCACGAATCGCAACAATCTGTCCAGGAAAGAATTCATGGGATACCGATTCGACTTTGAGAGGCACTCGTAATCCAGCACCTGTCCGTCTTGAAGTCTCAAGCATCAGCGAAGATGCGTTGAGTTTTCCTTCGAGTGCATCCGAGGCAATCCGTCCAACGGCAATGATCTCGCTGGTAGCCCGGTTCGCTGCATTTCCGAAAGCCGAATCTTCGAGATTGTGATGGACCTGTATTAGAGATTGGAATTCGTCTATCCGGTCATCCAGAACCTCGGATGCTTCCGAAAGGTGCATCGCCATGGGCTTATAAGAAAACTTCTTCAGGTCGGTGTTTGCAGTCAGTCTGACGCGAGACTCGGCTGGTGGCGCGATGGGAGCCTCGCAGGTATTCAAGTGGGGATTGAGGGTTTCGACAATCTGGCCTGCGTTCTGACGTTCTGAGAATGGAATACTCCTTGAGATTTGTAAGCAGCCATCCTAACCTCGCGCATGTTCGGCAACTTACTGGACGCCCTTTGTATTACCGTTGGTCCTCGCATCGCTGGGAGAACTCATGCCATCCGCTTTACTAAATTTGGGGACCGCGGGCGTATCGAAAGCAGCTTTCCTCTTCATTGCGCCATTCGTAGAGCGTTGCGGCACTGGAGTATTTGGCACAATGCCATCCAGCCTGTGTTCAATCAGCAACGGTTGAGTAGCTAGCCTCGAGTCCACCTACATCCCAAACACATCATCCCCCTTCCCAGTATTCCTGGGTGTCGCATATGCGCCCCGCTTGTCCACGCTGCGAACGTGCGCTTTCCCTCTCGATTCTCGCTCTAGCATCTCTTGCAAATCTTTCTTGAATGCTCGAGCAGTAGGGAGGTCGAGTTTGGTCTGCTCGGACCCCATCTTCATGCTGTAGGATTCCCATTTGTATGACAGCTCTTGCGGAGGAATCGAGTGTAGGCGGAGTATGGATTGAAGCTCGCCTAGGACATCGGGAGGCAGCTCAGTCACTGGTGGTATGGCGAAAAGCTCGTTGAGTTCTGCTGTAGTAGTACTCATTGTTGCCTTTTGCAATATGTACAAGTGGATCGCAGTAAGAGGTTATGCGTGACAGAGACGCGATATTTGTCGCGTCGGCATTTACGCGCTCTTACATCCGATACTTGTAAGGCTGACTAGAAAACTGGATTGCATGTATTATTCACTAAAGTACTTTCTCCGGGGCTGTTTCTGGTCTACTTTGCTATCCCCGATCCAAGTTCTGGCATTCTCGCGTTCTAATATATCTCGAGCACTCCCAGATCGATCCTCAAACGGCTCTATGGAAAGAGTACAGACAAAAATGTTTTACCGTACGGTACCGGCCCGATCGTTCTCTTGCAGCAAAATTCCTAACTCTCGGGTTTCCACCATCGATGTCCGCAATTTTGATGGAGGGTACTTAGTTTGTCCGCAAGTCGTGCTGAGAATGAAGCTGGAAGTCCTCACAAGAGAAGGAAAGCTGCTCTGCGTAACCACATATTCGACCTTCAGCTACTCCATATTAGTAGAGGCTCAACAATCTCCCTGGATACTGCCATCCTAAAATCTGTATCCTCCAAGCTGCGTGAAAGAGATCGAAAGTACAAGGTCTCAGACAAATCCCGACGAGTTTCTGATAATTTGGTAAGAGCTTTCCTTTCAGATTTTGGAACCATTCAATGGAATATTTAAGGTGGAGATATCTGTCTTGGACCTTTGAATGATCTACGAGATGTCCAGCGGTTTTCAGCCAGCTTTCGAAAGTCCTCACATCCCATATCTCGAGCAACAAAATCCCAAGCTCCATAAGTGCCAGCTCTGGATCATTTTCTGGAACATCATGGAGTGTCTTACTCGCCTGATCACTGAAATCTTTTATAATCATCAGGTGTTCGACATCAATGCCTGACACAGTTCGTGTGTGAACAAAGGAGTGGACAGTTTTTTCCATCCAACATGTTCGCAGCCAAGGAGTGAGGTTGTATTGGAGCAGAGGATATGTCAGCGTGTCTAGTTCCTTCATGTTCTATACATGCGTCCCTTCTACATCCTTCCATGCATATTCCATCATTGTTCCTTTCATATAGCTAGCCATAGATAGCAATGCTTTATTCTCCATCAGCTACATAATAGCTGATAGCCCCACCACTGAATCTACATACATTCTACATTATCACCGTTATACCTCGCTGAGAGGTTATAAGCCCCCGGTTGATGCTGGTGATACATTAACATTCCAATTGCATCAAATTTCAAAAGAAAACACACCCACGTCCTTCTAGCCACAATGGGCAAATCAGGACAACAAGACGATGATGGCCAACAGCCTACACCCACACCAGAGGAGTTACAGGAATTATACGACCTACGGAGCCAGAAGGCAAATCAGATAAAGCCTGAACAGTCACGGCCCAAGAAGATCTTCAAATTCGCTATGCCCTCATCGACAGTCAACATCCCTACACTTAAGGAAGCATCCAATTAAGACCGCTAATACCAAACGGTATATGATTGCTGTCAGATAGCTGGAATATACTCGATCCTCGCTGGAACACTAACCCAGCCACAAGGGGACGAAGAGTACGATGAATGGGAGTCCGCTAACTCATAGATTGAAGGCAATATCCGTATGTCTCTTGAGTCAGGTGGCCATGCCCACATCGCAGGTATCCATGATGCACACAACATGATCAAAGCACTCGAAGGTGCATACAAATCCAAAGGATACACCTCCCGTAAAGTACTGTGGAGGACCATTAGCCATGCAAGCTTAGCTGACTACAAAGGAGTCACTGAGTACGTTAAGACAATCAAAAAGGCCAAAACAAAACTCGCTGAGTTAGGCCACCATTACACGTGGAAGATCACAACATCCTTCCTTCATGGACTTCCCTCCTCTTACGAATTATTTATGGAAATCGTCTTAAACAGCCGAGGCAAAGACGCCAATAAAAGGCTGTTGGAACGGGATTTCGACTATATCGTCGAACAACTCCTTAATAGAGAACGTCGTCAGAAACTGACTAGTACCAATGACTCCAATGGCAAGGCCATGTTCACAAACAACAAGAACAAGGGGAACGGCGGCAATGACCGCAACAACAACAACAATTACAAAGCCACCCCCAGGCCCAAGTGTGGCGACTGTGGTCGCCACCATGGTAGGACTTGCTGGCTATCCAACCCCGACCAGGCCTCCGCTGAGTGGGTTGAAAAGAACAAGGACCGTATCGAGGAATTCAAGAAGAAGAAGAAGGCTAGCAAGCCTGCTACCTCCACCGGATCCACCGAAAAACCAAAAATAGCAAGGGCGGCCTGCCCTGCGAAGGCTGTCACGACATCACGTGACGACGGCTGGTATTTCGATAATGCAGCCTCATTCCACATGACATATTCCGAAGCCTATTTCGTTGAGGAACCAACACCCCTCGAAAACCCCATCCCAGTCGAGACTGCTGACGGAAGGATACTGGAGGCCACTGCCGTGGGCAATGCCCTGCTAGAGACCCTCATTGAGAATAACGACGGCGAGGACGAAGAATGCATGCTCACACTTGCAAACGTCCACTATGTCGAAGGTCTATCCACAAATCTACTCTCCCTAGGCACGTTCCAACGTAACGGCCTCACTTACACCGGAAAGGGGGACCGTCTGAGGGTCTATGACGACAATGACGACACCGTCCTTGAGGGAGAACTGATAGACACACTTTGCAAGCTGAGACTCACATCATTTGAAGCTGCAATGGCCAAAGAGATCGCCATGGCCGCGGTTATCAAGAAAGCTAACCATCGAAAGGCAACAGCCATTGAATGGCATCAAGCATTGGGCCACCTGAATTTCGATGACGTTGCCAGGCTACCGGCCATGGTAGAAGGAATGGAAATCATAGGCAACACCAAAAGACAATTTTGTGAGCCATGCACCTACGGAAAACAGAAGAAGCCAGTACCAGAAGCCAGTGCCAGAGATACCCGATGCCTGTGTCCGATGCCCGTACCAGAAGCCAATACATCCCAAACGAAGTCAATCACTCGATATACCCTACAACCAGTGTCAGAAGCCAGTGTTAGAAGCCAGTACCAGAAGCCAGTGCCAGAGATACCCGATGCCTGTGTCCGATGCCCGTACCAGAAGCCAATACATCCCAAACGAAGTCCACAAAGCCCTCTACGGAGGCATTCGACAAGGCAGTTAGGGGAGGACTCGACAGTTTAGAAAGATGTCAGATGCCAGTGTCAGATGCCAGTGCCAGAGCCAATAAGATGCCCGTGCCCGATGCCAGTGCCAGAAGCCCGTACACTTCGAAGTCGAATCAGTCACTCGATATACCCTACAGCAAGCCGCCCATCAAGCCCTACACGGTAGGCACCCATATCACTTTAAAACAACTACTCACCTACCCCAAAGAACGACCCCATAAAGAACAAGTACACGAGGATACCTAGGACGGTCTGAACGATTCGGAGGATCCTAAACGGATGTTATTGGACTGGGGGAGTCAAGGAGGAGTGTGAACACCAAAAAAAAAAAAACCAGAGCGATTCGGAGGACCCTGGACCAGAGCACTAGAATGATACATGATTTTGGCGTTGGAATAGAGGTATTTGGATGTCACTAGACAGGGGGAGTGTCAGCGTGTCTAGTTCCTTCATGTTCTATGCATGCGTCCCTCCTACATCCTTCCATGCATATTCCATCATTGTTCCTTTCATGTAGCTAGCCATAGATAGCAGTGCTTTGTTCTCCATCAGCTACATAATAGCTGATGGCCCCACCACTGAATCTACATGCATTCTACATCATCACCGCTGTGCCTCGCTGAGAGGATATGCTAATTTACGGCAAGCTTGATGCGATCTTCCGGATCCAGTTGCCTCCGCTCTTCCAGGACTACATCCAAGCTCATAGTCCGCTCGCCTAGTTGCGCAGGTCGTAAGAAATTGTAAGGCGCCTCCATACGCCAAAAAAGCCGGTTGTCGCTTGACAGCTGAAGCACAGGTGGTTGAACTTCTGCAAGTGTCTTGCAAATACTCGTTACCTCGATGGGCACTGACCCTTCTGGGGACGGTACTTCACCAGAGGTGATAACAATATCCGGAACTGCTGACCGGGTGACTGACTTTTCTGCGGAAGTCGTTGCCCTTCAAACATATCTAGTTTTCGCCTGTGTGCGGCTCTCTCCGAGCGGAGCTCCCACTTACGCCGTATTGCGAAGAACATGAGTACTGTCTTCCTCAGGCGTCAAATGGATGTTTCGTGCCACGAAACGCTTTCCTGAGCAGCCTGATCTTGCCATGAAACAGGATAGTGAACCTGACTGCTGTCTTACCAACTCCCGACGGTGACTGCAGGGCGTGGTATGCTTCCTGACATCGAGGCTCTAGACGAAGCATGGCTCGGTGTCTCTCATGACATTGCCGACTCCAACCACAAGCAATCGCACGAAAAAGAGCATTTGCATGCTTTCGTACCTTATGTAGGGAATTCGCCACCCTGGTTTGCTTGGCTTGTTGCAGCTCCTTATTCGATCTCTGAATGTGATGCAGGTCCTCATTGTCGTCCACGAAATTTTTAATGGTCAATGCTGAGTCGCTCAAACCTTTCAGTAGATCGTCGAGGCTCGGCTCATCCATAACAAAAGCCAACCTCTGACTGAAACGGTAATGGCCCTGATCAAGCTTGTTGGCTTCGAGAAAAGCCTTTAAATCTTCCTCATCTACCTAGGAAAGTCTTAGCGACAGAGCCGCAAGAAGGTAGGATCCTTCTCTGTAACCGAGGAGGTCTGAGGATGCCAACCAGCTTCTCGGCAATCTCCTCGAGATAACTCTCATATAGACCTAGGGTGCCTTGGAAGCTTCGAATGCGTCACCAGGCTGTAAGTATTTCCTGATCTAGTCGGCGTTATCCCCAGTCCAAAATACGTCGTTGTAGTCCTCTGTCAGTCTCACGAAATCCTCATTCGGGGCCGCGCGGCTAAGTAATTTAGCAAGGTTTAGGTGTAACCATGCACTTTGAACCCTTGAGCCGCAGTCTGAGCCTTTCGACCTTTACTTTATATCTCTTCTGCTTGAAGCAAGAACGATCCCCGTCTTTTCGAGCCCCTTCTTGTACACCGAAAGTGCCTCAATGAGGAAGGGTAAGACGGCCAAGACAAGGCCGGCTGTTTCAATTCCAGTCACCATGATACTGATTGGGCCCACCAGAATGTACGTCTGCGGTAATGGTCACAAATTTGCGTATGCAGATGAAGACTGAGGCTGAGTAAGTCGGAATGTTCAGGTACGGGGATATCTTGGTCTTGACATAATCTTGCATGACGGGCGGCATCCTAGCAACTTTTGTCTATTATATACACCATGTGCATCTTTGGATGTCATCTAGGTGCCACATTAACTATCATTCCCAATTCTCTCGACAAGACAGACCTGGCAACACATGGCCCTAATGCTTGGGAAACCTTTCAGGTCGCTTATGAGACGCCCGAAAAGAATGCTTCTATGGCTTCGGAACAGCCCGATGCTGCGGCGTTGAGGTCAGAGATGCAGCGGTTTCAGCTTTAGGCTATCAATCTTGGATTGTTCCGTCAAGATCACGGTTCTCTAGACTACCGGCTCAGAGACAACGAAGTTGTGAGGTCTTTTACCAGCGAACTGCTTACAAATTTGATCGGAGCTCTTGAAGGAACTATGCCTTCCTACTTGAAATGTATAACTAGTACTGATAGAAAATCAGTCGCAAGCATCTCCAACTCTCATGATCAAGGATCCCCGTTTATGGTCTCAGAAGCGCCCCATCCTGATGCATTGAGAGCTGAAAATGATGAATTGCTGTGTGAGAGCAACGATGGAGGGTCTTTCTTCAGCCCCATCATGATGGGAACCTTGAAACGACACCAAGGATGAAAACGAGTCAATGCTCGTATTGCATTTGGAAGACGTGACAGAAGCAATCAACCAAATGTATAACCTTGCGTCCCAAATACGCAGCCCTAAATTAAGGACAATCCGTACTGATATTGATATCTACAAGAAGGTAGATGGCGAAATCAAGTCTGAGTACATCAAAATGAGGAAAAGGGCCGACCTGCAGGGTATTGAACAAATTGTGCTGCAATCCCGAAAATTGTTGACTGAGTCTCGAGATGAGGAAGCGGACCTGGTTCTAATGCATGAGGATAAGTGCCTCATACAGCGTCTACAAAAAGCGAATCACGCTCGTCGCCAGCTGTTTGAGTGTTGGAGGCGGTCCAAACAACAATCTATTCAAGCAGCATCCAAGGCTATCGAAACCGTACCTAGTTCACAACATCATGACGAAAGGCTGACGAGAGTGCCAAAGCACCACATACCCTCTTCGGTGCAACCCTCTGAGGTTACACGATCATTGTTGTCTTCAGTTCCTGCGCTTCCCAAAGACTATATCCTGAGGGGTAACAACAAATATACGTACTCGGGAACGAGTCCAGGTCTCACTGTTCATGGACTCTCCGGTGAAAAGGTCAATTGGCCAATATCTCCTGTCGCTGGTCCCTTGAAGGAAGACTTTGAGTGTCTTTTCTGTTTCTATTTCTGTACTCCAAGGTACTCTGAAGGCGCTGCTTGGAGGTTTGTGTCCCATTTAAATATGCTCAGACAGGTCGAAAACTGAACGCTGGGCTAGATCGCACCTCAAGCATGACCTTCGACCCTATGTCTGTACATACGATGGTTGTACCGAACCAAATTTGCTATACGATAGCTGGGAAGAGTGGACACGCCATGAGCAATGGGCGCATCAGCAAAGTATATGGCGATGTCCGGACACCCTCAGCATGAATACGTTGAGCTTGCTGTGTACGAAGATCACGTGAGGATTTATCATGCGGCATCTATCCATCAGCAGCTTTCCTCCGAGCTTGTGAAATCCCAGGAGTCCGTTTCGCAAGTGTGCGATAGACCTTGCCCCTTCTGCCGGCTTGAAATTGAGCGATCAATTGATCTGCAGCAACATATTGCAGGCCATCTCGAGTCGATCGCGCTGCTCACTTTACCACATATGGACGACACTGACGAAAATTCCGAAGCAGGAAACGCAAACTCAAATTCAACTAATCGTAATTATGCAGAGTCTAAAGCGGGCGACACTTTGACTGCGCGGAGCCCCTGGTCTTCGTTGAAAATAATCACTCGGAAGGTACTCCTGTCGTGACAAAGATAGAAGCAGAGCTCTTGGAAACCAAGCTCGAAGCTGAGAGAGTACCATTCGAGTCTATGAAGGAATTCAACGTTGAAGCTCGTCAAGTGTACTCGAGTGGATTAGTCGAAAAATGGTTGTCCGGTCTGCCGCGTGAGCTCGGAGAGTATAGCGGACTTCCTTTTTGGACTCGGAAGAGCAAACAGCTTTTCTGATCAACGAGAAAAAAGTAGCAGCAGCCATTGGTGCAGGGATGTGTTCCAGCAGAGCCGACCATCAACGCCCTTGGGAAGTACAGTTCAACCATCAGTATCTCTCGGCGAGCATGAGCCAGGGACTATGGCCCGTCTGAATGAAGAGTACATCAGTCTGATCGAATTATCATTTGACAATGGTGATATCTTCGTGTGACTGTACAAATGCCCTGAAGATGGCAGGTCCAGGTTTCTTTGCCACACAATACGGCCCGCTCGTTCAAGGAAAGAATGTTCTGTACGTCTGGTGTCATGAGTTGTAATCAGAAGTGGCCCTTTTCTAAATCTTCATCGAGTCGATCATCGCACGAAAGCTCCTGAGCTTTGGGCTTGCCTAAAATTTCCTAGTTACGAAAGTAGGTTTATGATCCTCCTGTCCCTCGGGCTATCGCTTTGACGGCGGCCAGCGTTAGAATGAAGTATTCCCTTGATGGAGATCCTAGGAGGCCGCAAAAGCGACAGCTCAAGGGTTCCAGTAACTCAGCTAGCGGAGAATCAAGGACTGGTGTTGTTCTTCTGCTCTTTCCTAGCCTTGAGATCCGAGAACGTGGTGAACCCTATAGTAACAATTAAGGATTATGATATACACAAGGAAGATGAATTGTTTGCTGGGTAAGAACTTTCAAAGCTCGATGTATCACATGCTCAAATCATTCAGGCGCATCATCGACCATCATTACGAGCACGCTCTTCGGTTGTTCCGCGAAAGAGACACCGGCGTTGTAAGACTGCAAGCTTCGGCGCAAACCGGTGCCCTACAAAGGAATCCAATGTGGACAGCACTCATCACCCACCAGATGGATTCTCCCACATAGCTATCGCGTAACAGCCCTCGTGTAGTTCATATTGTGGAGCTACAACCATACATTCTTACAGAAGAATACGACCCTCGAAAGACGACGCCAGGCGCATCTGATCTGACCATCATCATGCCCCGCGGTACTGCGCCGGATCTAGTGGACTTAGTATAAATGCTAATTAGATCAGATGCCAAAGACTTCGTGAAAGCCATTAGGTCTCTTCGCAGTGTGGAAAAAAGCCGACATGGAGCAGAAATTGTAGGGAAGCCTGATATCAGTTGAGCTGGTCTTCTCAGCTGTTACATGAGAGCGTCTCGGAGTGCTCATATCTTCTCCCGAGATCTAGACCTCGTCATCAAGGAAAGTGCAAGGATTGAAAAAGTATCAAAAAGGAATGCGAAGAGCCTGTTTGTTCAACATCCAAGCTTGAACTCTGTGTCCGCTGGTATATTGTTCCAGTCTCTGCCACCTTGCCCTGAACTTTGTAGAGCAGACCCAAGTTGTTGACGGTGTCGAGTATGGACATATATCCAAGACCCCATACCTACTCTTCCTCGGCTGAAGTCCCACTCAAAAGAGGCACATGCTCGGGAGATGCTCTAGACATTGGGTAGGAAACGTGTTCGCCAGCGTATCAGGATACTCCTTACCCACGACGGTCTCCCTCAGCGCTAGGGTGGTACAGATGTGGATGGTCTAAATGGCTTTCATCCCGAGCCAAATTTAATACTACCCAACGTTCTGCGACTGTCGCTGGCAAACGTCTTTCTGGCGATATCCCCTTCCTATCCTACTCTGTAGCAGTCGCTGCAGTTCCAACCTCCATATTCAACAATATTTCTATCCACTTGAGCACCGCTCGAACGCCCAAAATGGAGAATCTCGAGACCTCCATAGCGCATATCCTTTACTACTCATTCTTACACTCTGTTATCTCGGTCTTTTCCGCAGGGTTGCAGCTGTCCGAAAATGAAACCTTTCTGAGGTTTACTTTGCCCGCCGAATAAGCATGCGCCCGTTAAAAAACGCCTCGAGTCGAATTGAATGAGATGAAAATCGGAGAAGGAAATGTCTTCAAAATATCCCTACTCTCCTTGGGCAATGGCACAGAGGGGATAGCGGTGGCGAAGTGACGCCCGGAAAAAGAAAGGCTTTCTCTTCAGTCCGAGTCTTAGAGGAGAGGCTCACACCCAAGCGACCCCGCGCGGCCATTACACAAGCCTGAACGCAATATTCCAATTTCTAGCTTGCGGTATTAAGCAGATCCTCCCTCTCGAAGCCCGCTTTTTCGCAGACTTTCCCGCCACCGGCATTCAAGCACAGCTCTTGCTTCTACCGTGCAGGATCAGTCCCATGCTCCTAGAGTGACGGCGTTCATTCGGAGGTTCGTGGCCTGTCTGAGAGCAACAGCTTGGCCATATCATGATCCAGGCTGGATAACGATTATACCCGTGGAGGATCGAACGCTTCAAGATTTCGACCCACTTGAGTACATATCAGTTCCTTGCTTGGCTCAGCCAAATCTAAACTTACAATACTCGAAAAATAGCGATTCTCAAGGTTGCGTCAGAACGCTCGGTACCTACAGTATGGGGAATCAGAGGGGAGCGTATCTAGCGCGTCGGCTTCGTCTCTAATTGGTTTCTGGATCCAGTACAGAAAGCCCTTTCGAAGCTCGTCTCTTTAAGTTGCACATCGACTAGTACTCACGGGGTGTATGCCCAAGGCATCCAAAGCAAAACCCGAAATGGAAGACTATGGACTAATGAGACACCTTTTGATTGGAGCATCCTGCATATACTCCACTCCCCAGAAAGACTTGAAAGTCCTTACGCCCGTAAACGCATGAAAGCACCGTAACAGTATGGGCAATATACAGCGTCAAGATATGGCGCTCATGAAAGCTATTTTCCTTACTAATAGGTCCAAGGCGTGTAGCTTTGACTTGACAAGATACGTCAATGTAGAACAATGTCTGCCAAGAGATATCTCGCATCCTATAAATCCAATTCCCAGGGATCACTGGTACCTTCTTCTATCTCCCAGCCAAAGCCGTCCAGCTCCCTCTCGCTCATCTCTCTACGCTGCCCCGCCGGAATCCTCTTCGCATACACCTCAACGGTCATAAGCTCCTCCGGCAACCGCGGCTTCCCATCGCTCGTTCCCTGGCGAAGTGTCAATCTGAGGAACGGACGTCCGTTGTCGTCCAGGCTCGTGTCTTCTTCGAGCACGGGAGCGTTGGATGGGTAAAGGAGGTGGATCTCTCGGTGTATCGGGTGGTTCGTCGATTTGAAAGCAAATAACCCTCTGTGAACCGCGTCCTTTTCAATATCGTATCTGCCGTCGAACTCGGCCGCCCACCTGCCCCAGCGGAGGTACACTGTGCACGGAACGGGTGATTCTGGTAAACTGTTCCACGTTAGCGAGATATAAGTCTGGCGATGATCAACTAGGGAGATAGGGGGCAATACTCTGTTCGTCCTGGACTCAAAACGATCGTGATGGAACCTTCTTTGAGAGCTCTAGCTTCTTCAACGTGTTTGATGAAGTATGGCTCGCCCTTGACGGTGGTTACTTGTAGTAAAATTTCATACCTGATTTCTTGTACTCTTGCCTCTTCGGCGACGGCTTGCTGCTGCATCTTGTTTTGTGAACCTGGGTGGAAAACGTGAGAAGAGGACATTGCAGCGGTGAAAGGTAGGCACTTGTAAAGCACCTTGATGGGAAAGGCGCTCGTTTGCTTCCGGGCATGGTACACGTGTTTGCCATCTGTTCGTGGAAGTGCGCGAGGCATGTAACGACAACAGGCAAAATACGAAAACAGAGTCGATCGTGGAACCCCACGTACATGCTCGAGACAGCAACTTAAGCTATTTGCGATCGAAAACGCAGCTAACAGCCAGCAAATCTTGTCACGATTATCACTCGCTTTCTTACTTTCTTCCGAGGTTTTCTGCTTCCACAAATGATAGGAGACTGTGAACTGCTCCCCACCAAACCTCCCAATCTCTCGTTCGGTTTTAGCTCTCTCCCTCTCATCATTAGTTGTCCCATAGAAAAAGACACATCACAAACATACAAAAGGCACACATAGGATGTAAACAAGTGGTTGAGCCCTCTCACGCTGGGGATAGCAAGCCTAATTAGACCTAAAAGAGGCCGGTACAGGGATACTATCGTACCCAAGCGCAAATATGGGAGGCCTGGGCCGTCTTGCTTGGGTCTGGTGGAATGAATGTTTGGGAGTAAATGGGTTTAACTCAACTTCTCTTGACAGTGTATCTCACTTGATGTGAAGGCTATTTTGCAGTAGGAACATTTTCGCCTGGGAGAATTAATTCAGCTATTGCAGACTCACAAGTCTCGCCATTAGGCTGTATAGGCATTTGATTTCGAGGGTTTGCCACCCCGCGGCACTTCCCGACATCTTCCTCAACGACACCACTACACTCTTACCACCGCTTCACCCGCCTTCTCCACTAGATCGTTAGGCTCCCCCTTCTCTAAAAGCGCATTTCCCACATGCACGCCATCGACGATAACGCCAA
>NW_023501170.1:0-82802 GCF_014066305.1 Letharia columbiana | reverse complement strand
TTATAATTATAACTATTTTTAATATATTTATTATAATAATCTTTATTAAATAATTATAATTATAATTATAAAAAATTTCTTTTATTAATTTTTATAATATAAATATTTTTTATTTTAAAATAATTATTCTAATTAGATAGTATATATTAAATATATTTTTAATAGAAAAGATAAGAGTAATAGATAAGAGAGATTATATTAAAATTATTAATATATTAATATATTATATTAATAATTTAGCGTATAAACTCTCTTATCGCTCTTTATATAAGATAATTTAAAATAAATTAAAATATATTATATTTAATTATATAATATTAAAATTATTATATATCGAAATATAATATTATATATCTATACTTTTTTATTATATAATCGCTATAATCGCTAGAATATTATTAATTTCTCTATATTAAATAAGATATATTAAAAATAAAAGACGATATATTTTTATTTTTATATTTTATTATATTAAAAGCTAATAATAAGCGATTAAATTCTAATATTTTATTTTATAATTTTTATAATAAAGATTAAAATCTAGTTTAAAATAATAGTATAATTATTAAAAAAATCTTATATATTTAATATATTAATATATAAAGAAAAATTACTCTCTATTATAGCGATTAAAGAATAATTATTTTTTATATTTATATAAATAAAGTAATTTTATAAAGAAGCTTTAATTAGTTTTAATAAGCGAGCGAAGTAAAATTATAAATAATCTTATATTTAATTTTAATTAATTTTTTTAATAGAAGAGTTAATTAATAGAAGATATTATATTATAAATATAATAAAAAGTAATTAAGATAATTATAATAATAATATAAAAGATAAAATTTAATTAAATTCTCTCTTAAATATAAAGAGAAATAATTTTTAATTAAATTATCATATATAAATAAAGGTTTATAAATTAAATTTATAATTTCTTTTTTAATTAGAGCTATTAAGTAAATAGATAAGCGATCTTTAATAAACGAACTTTAATAAGCGATATTTAAATTCCTTACGCTTTAATAATTATAAGAATAAATTTAAAAATTCTTTTTTTATCTAAAAGTCTATATTTTATTTTATAATTTAAAAAGAAATCTTAAAACTTTAATAGAAAATAATAAAGTTATTAAAGAATTAAAAGTAGAGTAAAATTAAACTTTTTAGAGCTAGCTAATAAGTTAGCGTATTTACTAAATCTATATAAAAATCTTTAATATAATAAATATAATAAATTACGAATAAGCTCTTAATTTAAATAATTTTAATATAAATTATTTAAATTATTTAATTAAATATTATATCGATATTAATAGCTTAATCTACGTTACTTTATCTATTTATATATAAATTTAAATTTAAATCTATGAATTTATTATTATTAAAGCTATTAAAGCTATTCGCGTATATTAAAAAATTGAATATTATTTAAAAGATTTTATCTAACGATATAAACTTTATAATTTCGAATATATAAAATCTATTTTATACGTCTCTTTTAGAAATATTTATAATATTTTTAATAATCTAAATATTTTTAAACTTATTATTTATATCTATATTTAGTTTAAGTAGCTATTTTAAGTAAAGTATTTTAAATAAATTAAGAGTTTATTAAAAAGAATAAATATAAATTTCTTATAAATAATAATACTTAATATTTTACATAAACGCCTCTTAAAAATCATATTAAAGATGAATAAATTTATATTTTAAAATAATATCTCGATAAAGAAATTATCTATTATAAAATATATTTAATTATTTAAGAGTTTAAATATTAGAAAAATTATAAAAACTATAAAAAAAATCTATTAATAATAAAAAAATAAAATAATAAAATAATCTCTATATCTATAATAATTATAAATTTAAATTTAAAGTAAATTAAAATTGAAAGTAAATAAATATTAAAAATATTTTTCTATATAATAATATAAAGAAAGAGATTTATATATATTAATTCGATAGCTTTAAGAGAAATAATATTAAGATTTATAAATTAAATAAAATATCTTACGAAAGCTATTATATATAGAAGTTTACTAGATATTAATAGAAAATAGATATATTATTAGCGATAATAATACGATTTTATATCTTAATCGTAAATTTTCTCTAAGATACTTTATAATCTAAAATAATCTCTTTAAATAAAATATAGAAAAAAGTTAAATTTTCCTTTTATTAAATTAAGTAATAAAATATTCATAAACTATAAAACTAGTATTATTATAGCGCTCTTTATTAATAATATCTTAATTATTAATTTTAATAAAGTTGAAATTTAGTAAATTAAAAATAAGTTTAACGCGAAGTTTAATATATTAGATTTAAGTAAATTTAATAATTAATAAAATTATTATTATTATATTCTTTATTTAAGATAAGAGACTTATATTATTAAATTATTAAATTATTAAAATTCTTTAAAATTCTATACTAATATCGATATTTTTTTAAAACTAATTATAAATTAATCTTCGTTAAAAGAAATAATATTATATTAAAAACATCTATAAATTTATTATAGAATCTTTTATTTATCTTAATACTATCTACGCGATATTATTAATATATATAAAAGAATAAGATAGAGCTACGCTAAAAAATCTTAAATTTATATATATAGTTAATTATAACTTCGAGATTATTACGTCTTTTAACTAGACTATCTAAGTTAGCTCGCTAGCTCTCTTAAGTCTTCTTATTAAAAATTTATATATAGAAGTTTTATAATCTAAAATAATTAGCTCTCTATATCTTAGAGAAAATATACGATTAGAGTATATTACGTAATTATATTATTAACTCGATATTTATTATAACTTTTAACTAACTTTTAATTAACTTTTAATTAACTTTTTATTAATATTAAATTTTCTATAATATTAAAATTTTCGATATATAAAATAATTAGATAGCTATTTAGTAATTCTCTTATTATATATTAAGATTTATACTAATTCGAATATCTCGCTTCGCTTATAATAGTCTATCTTAGAGAAAATATACGATAAGAGTATATTACGTAACTATATTATTAACTCGATATTTATTATAACTTTTAATTAACTTTTTATTAATATTAATTTTTCTATAATAGTAAATTATTCGAAATTCGAAATAAATAGAAAATTATTTAGTAATTCTCTTATTATATATTAAGATTTATACTAATTCGAATATCTCGCTTCGCTTATAATAGTCTATTCATTAACGTTACGTAATTTATTTTTCGATTTTTCGATTTTTCTCGAAATTTAATATATAAGTAAGATATATAGCCCTATAGGGCTATGGAACTTAAAGAAATTTTCGAAAAATTATATATATTATTAATATTTATTAATTCTCTACTAGTAATATATTAATATATTACTTTATAGCGTAGTATTAAAATAATAATAAATCGATATCTCTTTTATATTTTATTAACTATTCGTTAACTATTTATTAATAATAAATTTAACTTAATCTTCTATAAATAGAAAGTTTTATATAACTCTATTCGATATACGTTATATAGAATATAAAATCTAAATATATTCGATATATAATTATTATTATATAAATCGTATTATTATCGCTAATAATTTATCTATTTTCTATTAATAGTAAATTTTTATACGTAGTAGCTCCCGTAAGATATTCATCAACGTCACGTGATTTATTTTTAGATTTTTGAATTTTTCTCGAAATTTAATATATAAGTAAGATATATAGCCCTATAGAGCTATGGGACTTAAAGAAGTTTTCGAATTTTTTTATATATTATCGCTAGCCATTAATTCTCTATTAGTAATATATTAATATATTACTTTATAGCGTAGTATTAAAATAATAATAAATCGAGATCTATTTTATATTTTATTAACTATTTATTAACTATATATTCGTAGTAAGTTCGACTAAATTTATTATAAATAGAAAATTTTATATAACTCTATTCGAAATACGTTATATAGAATATAAAATCTAAATATATTCGATATATAGTCCTTATTATATAAATCGTATAATTATCGATAATAAATTATTAATTTTCTATTAATAGTAGATTCTTATATATAGTAGCTTTCGTAAGATAAATACTATTACTTTATATTTCCGTAGATAAATTTAGATTATAAAACTCGATTTATACTTTCTAATAATATAAAATTTATAAAGTTTAATCTACTATTAATAAGTTAAATTAATATTAAAATGTTATAATTATATTAGACGCGTTCGAGATTAAATAATATCTTACGAAAGCTACTATATATAGAAATTTACTATTAATTAAAAATAGATAAACTACTAGCGATAATAATACGATTTATATAATAAGAACTATATATCGAATATATTTAGATTTTACGTTCTATATAACGTATATCGAATAGCGTTATATTAAATCTTCTATTTATAGAGAATTTAATTAAAATTATAATTAATAAATAGTTAATAAATAGTTAATAAATAGTTAATAAAATATGAAAAAGATATCGATTTATTATTATTTTAATACTACGCTATAAAGTAATATATTAATATATTACTAATGGAGAACTAATGAATAGCGATAATATATAAAGCTTTTCGATTTTTTTCTTTAAGTTCTATAGTTCTATAGAGCTATATATTTTACTTATATATAAATTTCGAGAAAATTCGAAAATTCGAAAAATAAATTACGTGACGTTAATAAATAATAATTTATAGAATAGAAGAAATAGATATTATAAATCTATAATATAAACTAAATATTATCTATATAAAATTATCTTAATTAATAGTTTTTTTAATTTATAAAATAATTTAATTATCTTTACTTTATTAGATAAAAAGACTTTTATCTAATATAAAATCTATATTATATAAAGTATATTATTATATTATAAATATTTATTAAATAGAAAAATAAGAGAATAGTATAGAGATATATAAATTAAATATTAATATAAAATATAAAATATCTTATTATTTTAATTTTTAACTGATATATCTCTAATCTTAAATATATTTAATAAATTATTAATATTACTCTTTTAATAATAAGTAATCTCATTTAAAGTAAAATAATTATAAATATATAAATATATAAATTATAATAAGATAGATTTTAATAAGATAGCTTATAACTTTATAAATTTTATTTTTTAATTTTTTAAATGTTAACTTAAAAATATTAATATAAAAATTAATATTTTTAAAAGTTATAATTATTTTATAATAAAGCGTTTAATTAATATAATTATAATATTTATATCTAATAAAATTAATATAAAAAATACGATTAAAATAAAATTATATAAATTATATTATAAATTAATTTATAATATATTATAGAGTCTAATTCTAAAGTTTTATTATTATAGATAGTTTAGATATCTCGTATTTTAAGATAATATTAAGATAATATAAAATTAATCTAAAATCGATTTATAATCGATCTAAACATCTTCTTAATATTATTTTAAAATAATTTTAAGATAGTCTTTAACTAGTATTATATTAAATAAAAATTATTTTAAAACTAAGATATTTAATTATTTATATATATTTTTACTATTTTTAAAAGTTTAAAGTTTAGAAATTTAGATTATATATATATTAAATATATATTAAATATATTCTAGAAATATCTTAAATCGATTTCTATTATAATCTCTATTTAAAAATATATTATACATTTTTTTTAAAGTTTTTTATATACTTATACTTATTTTAAATAAAATCTATTATATATATATTTATTTTATAAATAGTTAATATTTTATATATAATTTAATATATAATTATTTCTATCTTTATATAATAAATTAAATTCTTCTAATATCTTAATTATATATAAACTTTTATTTTCTAATATTAAAAATTTATAAATATATTATTATATATCTCTAGTCGTATATATTAAAAGATTTAAAATTAAATTTATATTAGAGTTTTTATTTTTTTATTATTAAATAAATATATATAATAAAAAACGTATATCTTTTTCGCTAATATATATAAGAAAAATATTAATTTAATTAATCTCTAATTTTATTTATATAAAAATATTTCTTAATATTATATATATAACGAGTAAAGGCCTATAAATTAAATTTATAATCATTTTTTTAATTAGAGCTATCGAGTAAATAGGTGAGCGATCTTTAGTAAGCGAACTTTAATAAGCGATATTTAGACTCCTTACTTATTAATAACTATAGAATTAAATTTCAGATTTCTTAAAATTTTGAAAAGCGTAAACGACGCTTTATAATTGAAAAAAAATCTCAAAATTTCAATAGAAAACAAAAAAGTTATTCTATATATTAATAACGTACACCTATTTTTTTGATAAGAGAGACGCGGGAGAGCGAGATTTTGATGATTGCGGACGCTAATTTATTTACCCGTGGTGACTTAGCCGGTCTAATTAAAGAGCGTAGTAACCCTAAATTTATAATTGACTGCATATATAAATTCAAGATTTTCAAGCTTAGCTCTATCTTATTCTATTATATATACTAATATTTATTATTTTTATAATTTTTTTTAATAGAATCTAGATTAAGAAATATATAACTTATATATTTATAATCTTTAATTAAACTATAGCGACTAGTATTATCTTATATAAAAATTTATAAAAATTATATATATAAATAAATTCTAAATAATAATTAGTTAAGTTTTAAGATTTAATAATATATAAATAACGATTTATTATATAGCTTAATTCTAGAAAAACTTTTAAAATAGATAATTTATATTTAATAAGAATCTATTAACTTTAAATTATATAAAAATATTAAAGATAATATAATATAATAAGAATATAAGTTAAATATATTTCAATATATAAGTAATATAAATTAAACTTCTAACGACTAAATAATTTAATCTTATTATTAATTAAATCGATATCTCTCAGCGAAGATAATAATTTTTTTATAAAAAGAATACTATTCTAGTTATTATTAAAGATATATTATCGTTATATAATAATTCTATAATTAATAACCGATAAATAATCGATATATTATCGATATATAATCGATATAAAACTTAATTTATACTCGTTAGAAGAATTATTCTAACTTATAATCTCATATCGATTATTTAACGATTACGTAATCGTTACGTAATAGTTATCGAACGATTATAAAACGATTATAGAACGATTATACGATTCTTATAGAACTATAAATAATCTATATAAGAATTAAAAAAAAATTAAAAGTTCTTTATAGAGCTAAAAATTCGCTGAGTATATATAAGCTTAAGTATTAACGCTAGTAATTTAGAATTAAGTTTTTTTTAATTTTAGCGAAATTTTTATATTAGAAGATATATTATATAATACTACTAGTCTATTCGAGACTTAGTAAAAAAATAAAAATAAAAAAATATTATTATAACGATTATAAAACGATTATAGAACGGTTATAAAACTATAACCGTTATGGGTTCTAAGGGAAGAGGTTTATAGTTTATAACTGTTATAAAATAATTATAAAACGATTAAGTAAATCGATTTAGAGTTTAATAAGGGAGGCGCGGGTGGGCGAGATTTTGATGGTTGCGGACGCTAATTTATTTACCCGCAATAAGTCAGCCGGTCTAGTTAAAAAGCGTAGAGGATCCGAATTTATAATTAGCTACATATATAAATTCAAGATTTTCTAATTTAGCTCTATCTTATTCTTTTATATATATTAATAATTTATATAAAAGTATTTAGATATAATAATAAGTATAAACTATTAAAGTCTTTTATATATATTTATATTTTAGAAACTATAATCTATTTTTTTAAATATTTTTAAAATTAATAATTGAAATAATAAAGCGAAAAATTATTTTAAGTTAATTAATATTAAATTTTATTAAAAGTTTTATTTAAGATCTTAATAGATATAAGAATAATTAATTTTATAATCTTATCTATCTTTATTATATTAAGTTAGTATATAATAAAATTAACTATAATATCGAGAATCGTCGTTTTTAGTTTTTATAATATTAATATACTCTTATAATAATCTTTTTATATTATAGATAAATACTCTTTATATTTAAGTAGATAGTTTAAATAAAGTTATTTATAATTATATTAGAAAGAGAGATTAGATAGTAATAATATATTAATATTAATAACTCTATAAACGCTATCTCTTTAATTTTATATTTTATAAAAAAGTAATCTTAATAATTATTATTTTCATTTTCATTTTAATTATAAATCTATTAACTTTAAAGTTAACTTTAAATAATAAGAATATTATTAAAAATAATATAACTTCTAAATCTAATTTAGTTTTATTATTATATTTAATAAAATATTTTAATATAAAAGTAAAATAGTATTTAAATTATAATATTTTTTACTCGTCTTTATTATTATAAAGTAAGAATATATTTATAATTATCTTCTCGCGTAAAGTAATCTTTTCGTATATATCTTTATTAAATATATTTATAACTAACTTCTCGCGTAAAATAAGCTTTTCGCGTATATCTTTATTAGATATAATAGATTTTATACTATTAAATAAGATAGATTTTAATATAATATCTTTACTTATTATAATTTTCTTTAATAACTTTTATTTATATAAGAGAATAGATTAAGATATAATTTTTAATAATTTTTTTCTACTATAAATATATTAATTTTATAGAGATTATAAATAAATTCTAATTTTATTATTTATATAGAAGTATTTAATAAAGAATATCTTTCTATTTTCTTATTTAACTCGTCTATATATATTCTCTTTCTTTCTTTATTATTATAAATTAAAATTATTCTAATTAACTTATTTTAAAATAAATTATTAAAAATAAATTAAAGATTTAATATAAAGACTTTAAAGCTCTAATAAATCTCTTTAATAATCTATAAAACTTTATATAATAAACTTCTAGAGATTAAAAAGAATTAAGATAATATAGTTATATAATTAAATAATATCTTTTAAAATAAAATAAATAATAATAAGATAGAATATATATATTAAAATATATATTAATAAAATTAAAACTCTTAAATTTTAATAATTTTTAATTATCTACTATACGATAAAATAAAAATCTATTAAATTCTCGAGATTTTTTAAAAAAGTCTTAGCGATTATAGAATAGCCGAGGTAACTTTTTAACGTAGAGTAAATATTCTTAATATAAATTATATTTTATAATATCTAGATTAAAATCTTCTAAGATTTTTGTAATTAATTATTTAGTATAATAAGTAAAAATAGTAAAAAATAGAGATTATAATTAATAGTGGCTGTAAAGCTATTTAAGAATTCTCAGTTTTTAGTTTTCGAGGGGGGGGGGTGCTTGCGGGAACTTTTTCGTTTCCTGGTGATTAAGAAATTAGGGGTATAGCCTAAATATAGAGTGCTTTTCAATAACAGTATACAGAGGTCTGCACCGAAAGTCCTGCACCCGCACTAGTGCAGCCCTAACCCTACTTTCGGAAAGCGGCCCTGTAGAGGGGAAGCCTAGAAATATCTTCATAGCGCATGGATGGGACTTTAGGTACTTCTTTTGGCTTGATAGGGGCATTAAGCCCCGAAACCTGGCTAGAGCTAGGTGCGATTCCGAAGAACTCCAGACGCATTGTCCAGGTAGCCCTTTAGGTGGGGCGTTATCCGAAGTCTGAGCGCAAGAGTCTTAGCGGGTGCAGGACTTTCGGTGCAGACCTCTGTAAAGAAGATAGAAATGTGTGTGTATGAGACGCGATAAAAGAATAAATAAAACAACTATCTAATAATGCAGTAGCGTCTTCCTTAGCGCGCCTAGATTCTAGCCTTAGATTTAGATGATTTTTAGTGGCTAGCTTCTAGAAATCTTAGCTATCTTTCCACCCCTTTTCTTATTTACTGCACTCCTCGTGCAACGCAATCGATATTTAACGGCTTCATTACCTCTCGTCCAATATGGAACTTAATCATCAACAACGTCGATGGCTTATTAAGCAACGCGCCGACGAGCCTCAAACTCGACAAGATAGTATGGAGTACTTTCTTCGTCAGATACTTCATCTCAGTCAACCTATTCCCCCACCCTCCACCTTATCCTCGCTTGAACCGCGTACGGACACAATGAAACGACGCCTTTGGTACTTACAGCAATGCATCTTTCTCCTCTACCTTCTGCCGATCTCCAGTGAGCAATGGTTCTATTGCAACGACCGCATACGTCCCCTTCTTCGTCGATATCAACTGGACACCCTCGACCTCAACGTTACCGGTGCGGAGGAAACGGAGGCAGCGGTGTATAAACATATGAAGCAGAGGATGCTGGGCCCGCGGCCATGGATATCACAAGACCCCAACGTGGAGGATTTTAGATACAGTTGCTTTGCATCGGAGGCAACGCACTTCTCCAGCACTGAGTCGCTGTCTCGTACCACCGACGAGGACTCAGATGTCACACCTGGACGGAAGATGACGTGGTGTGACAATGCTATCTCGAAAGGATTGGATCAACGAAAACGAAAGCGTGTAGATTAGCAAAGCATGGGTCTTTTAGAATAGTTCTTCGGTGTCTTCGACGATAAAAATCCTACAGCGTACTCGAGAGTCTAAGTCTCTAAATCTCACCCTCATCAGTTTGATTATTCTTATCTTTGACATCTATATCCTTTCTCGGTGCCGACAACAACACCGTCAATGGCAGTTTGCTTCTCGTCTCGAGTGCTTTGAACGTCTTTTGCAGGAGCGCGATGGCGTTCTTGTGGCTTGTTACATATTGTACTATATTAGCTATCTCGGCAGGAATTCTAATTCTATATCTGAAAAGGAGATTCAAACCTTCACGGACCTCGCCAATAATGTAATAATTCGTATATAGTAATCGTATACGAGTCGACTTGGGTTCTAGAGATATACTTTAAATAGAGACTATTCTCGATACTCAGCTTTAAACGATGGGTATGTTCGGGCGAAGCGTGCATTGAATTTAGCGGCGGATGGCTTATCTACAACTAACATAATATTATAACATCAACGCGCTCGCTCTATTCATCCCATATTCTTCCCGACTTACTACGCTTATTCCATTTTCTGCACAATCTATTTTCTGCCACGCACGCTCTCAAAATGTCTTATATCTCTACGGAGTTGTCGTCGACATGGCTGAGATCTCCAGTGATACAGTGTACGCTAGCCAATGAGGCGGGTCAATCCCCACCCTCCGTGACAAACAACCCTATCGAATACATCGATGGCTGTTTGCTGAACATGGCCTTACGGGAGAAGAGGATCAAGGTCGAGATCAAAGATGGGTTTGTGGAACAAGAGAGCCGTTGTGAAAGACAGACGAGTGGCTTAAGAAGTGAAATAAAGAAGGACATGGCCGACATGGAGGTAACATTGGGAAACAGGTTTTTGGAGGAGCTGCATCGATCATTTAGCGGTTTTTTCGATCGAGTGGAAAGAGTTTTGGAGGCGCAAGATGATCGTTCGAACGCTCGCTTCAACGGCGTGGAGAGATCGCTCCGGGATGGGGCAGCTGCCCATCACAACGCCAGGGCAATCTTTGAAAATGGCATCATCAACCGACTGCATCACAAAATCATTCCTCCTCAAGTCCCCAAGCTTCGTACGGACGGCGAGGTGGAATGGCGGTCTTCTTCATCGATGCCCGACACTGTGGGGGAGGCGTACTTTCTGGGTCAACGAGCAAAAGGGAAATTCATCTCTGATCGAGATCTGGAGTTGCTTGCCATGAAAAAGGATCACAGTAAGAGCCTCCCCAATCCGATAACGAATACTCCACTGACGAAATAATCCCTTATTCTCTTAATTGCGCTAACGTTGTAAAATAGATAAATCTGCCCGGGACAGGGCGCAAGGCGTCATTAAAACGCTGTGCGTTTACTATGACGCTGAACCCCGCGGAGAGCATCTAGGTGAAGCGGACGGCAAAGAGATTTGGCTGAAAGATGATGAGAGCGTTGACCTACACATGGATGCGTTTCTGAGGAAGTGTGGCATGAGATGGCCCCGGGTCTATGAATGGGGGGAGGTGGTCCGGGTCCATGAGAGGGAGGAGGCGAGTCGGAAGCGCAGTGTGTCATCACAGGCTGGGCATGAGGCTTCAGATGAGACGGGCTCTGATAATAAGAAGAGGTCCCGGGAGAATTCCGCCAGATTGAGTCAATAATAAGCATTAACGTCGTGCCCTGATGGAGTCTAGGTTTTGGGATTGAGAGTTCGTTTACCCATACAGATAATATGGCAATTTGCAATTTATGATAATGAACATACTATCATCGGTTGAGCACGATTTGCCACATGTTTCTGCAGAGTTATACTAAACTATCTTTATCGCTTACCTCTACCTAGATTATGAATCTACCTAGCTAATAGAATATCAGCTAGATTTTTTAAAGAACAAAAAAGTAAGTAAGAATTAAATTTATAAATTTTAATTTTTTAGAATTCTAATTAGCTTTAATACTTAGTAGTCTTTAGCTTTTTTTTAACTAGTAGAATTATTAAGCTTATGATAAATTTTAGAATTATTAATTAAAGTAACTTATTAGAGTAAAGATTTTATTTATTAAAGCTACTTTCGAAGAGATATATAATAAATATCTTACTACTAACTCTATTAACTTTATTAATATATCGTTAAATTATTATTAATTTAAAGTAATATTAATAATAAAACGTATATAATTCTTACTAGTCTTTCTAATTTAATTATATCTTATATCGATTTAAAGAAACTTATTAATTTATTATTCATCGATCTTTTTAATTATAAAAATAGAGAATTTATTAAATTCTAATTAAGAAAGTAAAGAATTTTAAGAATTTTTAATAGAATTTAAGTTATTTAAAGAATTTAATAGCTTTTATAATAATTATAATAATAAAAATATTAAGAAGAAAGAAACTAGTTATTATAGTTTCTATAATCTTTATAAAAGTATAAGAAAAAAGTTAATTTTATTAATTTGTTACTTTTAAAATACTTTTATTAGCGATATTATAGAAAATTTAATTCTAGAAATAAGCTATTATATTACTTTAAGTAATAATATTAGAATTATAATTTCGATAATAAGATTTTCAAATAATCTAAGAATTCTAAATAAACTATCGAAGTAAATATCTAAATCGTTTTTATTCTTAAAATTATTAAATCTACTATCTTAATATTATCTAAATATAAATAAAATTCTATTTTTTATAATTTTTCATATATTAAAGTAGATACTTATCTCGGTTTAAATTCTTTTAATATTAAAGTTTATTTAAATCTTAAATATTTAAATATTTTAGATAATTATACTTTACTAGCTTCTTTATCTAATTTCGAGAAGTAAATAATCTTAGAGAAAATATACGATTAGAGTATATTACGTAACTATATTATTAACTCGATATTTATTATAACTTTTAATTAACTTTTACTTAACTTTTTATTAATATTAAATTTTCTATAATAGTAAATTATTCGATATTCGAAATAAATAGATAATTATTTAGTAATTTTCTTATTATATATTAAGATTTATACTAATTCGAGTATCTCGCTTCGCTTATAATAGTCTATTCATCAACGTCACGTAATTTATTTTTCGATTTTTCGATTTTTCTCGAAATTTAATATATAAGTAGAACTGTAAGACTTAAAGAAATTTCGAAAAATTTCATATATTATCGCTATTCATTAATTCTCTATTAGTAATATATTAATATATTATATTATAGCGTAGTATTAAAATAATAATAAATCGATATCTTCTTTATATTTCATTAACTATTTATTAACTATTTATTAGAAATAAATAAGACTAAATCTTTTATAAATAGAAAGTTTTATATAACTCTATTCGATATACGTTATATAGATAGAACGTAAAATCTAAATATATTCGATATATAGTTCTTATTATATAAATCGTATAATTATCGCTAATAATTATCTATTTTATATTAATAGTAAATTTTCATATATAGTAGATAGGTTTAGCAACGAATTTTAAAAGAATAATTCAAAGCGGGAACAGCCCTACCCTTCTACCGCTAACCCGATTAGGCAATATCACGGACTTCGGCGAAACCTTTGCCGAAGAGTCACAAATCTCTTTAAATTTCACTTATTCTTCTTCTTTCACCACATATATACCTCATAAACTCCTCCAATAATAGGGCCCTCGTTGCGACGACCTTTACACTTATATTACTAGGCTATTGAGCTATGATCGCCACTACACCACGTTATAAATACGTCCTCCTAGTAGAGTACGAGTAGACCGATGTTAAGGAGTCATTGTGGTTTGACTTATATATGCGTGTGATGTAAAAGATGTTGATTAATCTATGTGCCCGCAGGCATCTCATGACAATTGCCCACAAAAAACAGAGAAATGCCATGTCCTCATGGCAAGAAGTATGCATGCATGGTTTTTCGAATGCCGGAAAGAAATGGAGACACCGGGCTAATTAGTGGTGTGTATCCCACGAAATCTCCTGCTGGAATAAAAACTTTCGAATAATGAAATGGCTGTCGAAACAAGACATCGGACGGTTTCAATTCGTCCAAATATGCATCATCCGATAGGTAACCCCTGCCTGCAGAGGTTTAATTGGCTGTGATCGACGCAGTAGATCCTTCTCTTGTGTGCTCATTGCAGTGATATACTATAATATAATATTGCCTAGGTCAGCAGCAGCAGTAATATAACAGGTCTACTCTCCACAGTCTTACATCAATCCACTTAGTTATCCACTTAGTCAGCCACTTAGCCAAAGCACTCAGTTAAGTAAGAGAAGGGACCACCGCAGCAGGCAAATGCGGAGAACACTGCGGAGAGACCAAGCGACAATAAGGCCACCATCATCAAGAACACGGCTCAGCTCTCCAAAATCCCACGACATATGCTCTCCACGATCCCACGTCAAATCACCACTCAGCAGGCGGAGAACGACATTACAATTTGGCCTGCTAATCGTATGGGAACACGCTACACTTACGCGTTGGGGTGGCCTTCGCGTTGGGGTGGCTTATACAGCTGTGATCGACGCAGTAGATCCTTCTCTTGTGTGCTCATTGCAGTGATGTACCACAATGTGATATTGTCTAGGCACGCGGGGATAGCAGGCCAAATTGTAGTGTCGTTCTCCGCTTGCTGTGTGGCAATTTGACGTGGGATTGTAGAGAGCATATGATGTGGGATCTTGGAGAGCTGAGCGGTGTTCTTGACGATGGTGGCCTTATTGCCGCTTGGTTTCTCCGCAGTGTTCTCCTCATTTGCCTACTGCAATGTTTCCTCCTCTTGCTTAACTGAGTGCTCTGGCTGAGTGACTGACTGACTGATTAGCTGAGTAGCTGACTGAATGGATTGTTGTAAGACCGTGGAGAGCAGGCCTGTTATGTCACTGCTGCTGCTGACTGTCTCCGCAATTCTCTCCGTAGTGCATTATTCCTCCTCTTGTTGAGTGATTGGCTGAGTGACTGGCTGAGTAGCTGACTGAGTGGATTGGTGTGAGATCGTGGAGAGCAGGCCTGTTGTGTTGCTGCTGCTGCTACTATCTCCGCAATTCTCTCCGTAGTGCATTACTCCTCCTCTTGTTGAGTGATTGGCTGAGTGACTGGCTAAGTAGCTAACTGAGTGGATTTGTGTGAGATCGTGGAGAGCAGGCCTGTTGTGTTGCTGCTGCTGCTACTATCTCCGCAATTCTCTCCGTAGTGCATTACTCCTCCTCTTGTTGAGTGATTGGCTGAGTGACTGGCTAAGTAGCTAACTGAGTGGATTGGTGTGAGATCGTGGAGAGCAGGCCTGTTGTATCACTGCTGCTGCTGACTGTCTCCGCAATGTTCTCCACATTTACCTGCTGCAGTGGTTCCTCCTCTTACTGAGTATCGGGCTGATGTGAGATCGTGGAGAGCAGGTCTGTTGTGTCACTGCTGCTGCTGACTGTCTCCGCAATTCTCTCCGTAGTGCATTGCTCCTCCTCTTGTTGAGTGATTGGCTGAGTGACTGGCTGAGTAGCTGACTGAGTGGATTGGTGTGAGATCGTGGAGAGCAGGTCTGTTGTGTCACTGCTGCTGCTGACTGTCTCCGCAATTCTCTCCGTAGTGCATTATTCCTCCTCTTGTTGAGTGATTGGCTGAGTGACTGGCTGAGTAGCTGACTGAGTGGATTGGTGTGAGATCGTGGAGAGCAGGCCTGTTGTGTTGCTGCTGCTGCTACTGTCTCCGCAATTCTCTCCGTAGTGCATTATTCCTCCTCTTGCAGAATATCAGACTGAGTGACTGGCTGAGTAGCTGACTGAGTGGATTGGTGTGAGACCGTGGAGAGCAGATCTGTTGTGTCACCGCTGCTGCTGAACTGTCTCCGCAATATTCTTTCAATTTTGTATGTCTAAATAAGCAGTTACGCTAACGCCGTATAGGGCAACTTTGCAATTGAATCACTGTTTTATAATATAAAACAGTGATTCAATTTGTGGGTGATCGACGAGGCTAATAACTACTCTATATGGTTAGCCTATTGGATTATTACCCTTTTCGTTTTGAATCATTCTTTTAGAGATGTGATACACGTACACCCCCTTTTAATACATGTACACCTCCCCCCAAATCCGATTAGCTTCCGCGCGGCCGCTAGCCGCATAAGGTATAAACTCCGCACATAGCCGAAAGAGGTGGGGCTACACGAGGCGGATAGCGAGGTAGTCGATAGCGAGGTAGTCGATAGCGAGGTAGTCGGACGTGGTACGCCAGCCTACATGCAGGGTAACGAGACTATGTTTGGTACCTTTCAGCTCTAGGAAGGACAGGTGGCCAATAGGTAGTGGATATTCGAGTACGATAGGCGTATTTCTAGTAGCAACGAGAGAGGGTAGCCAGCCAATCAGCTATCGCCGTTGAAGGACAATCCAAAGACCTCACCATTCGACGATGTAAAATCGTCTGATCTTTTAGACTTTATCAGAAGAGATCTGGGAAGGCTTGCCTTGCTACCACCAAGAGTCTCGGCAATATTCCCCAGGAAGCTATGTGTGAATTTATACCTTATGCGGCTAGCGGCCGCGCGGAAGCTAATCGGTTTTGGAGGGGGGTGTACATGTATTAAAAGGGGGTGTACATGTATAAAAAGGGGGTGTACGTGTATTACATCTCTTCTTTTAAATTACATTACTAAACCTGTCTATAGTCTACCTAAGCTATAACGATTCGCCACATAACGATATTCTGGTTATAACGATTGCACAGCCATGCAATGATTATTTTTGATATAGAATAACGATAACTTGTCTACTACGATATCGTTAGCATTTGCCCAGTAAATTTAGTAATATTATTATATCCAATGGCTCTAAACAATATATCCTCGCCATCGTCGCCGTTATTAGGATAGGATTCCAGTGGTCCCAGGGCACCTATCTCCCCCCACCGTCTAATCCTACTCGAAAACGACGCCGGGCAGTTACTAACGCTAAACGACGATATATTATCTCAAATGAATAAGCGGATTCAGGCCTTAGCTTCCCAGAAAAAGATCAAATCGGTAATGCATATGGCCCGTTTTCTAAATCCTATCAATGAGGATGTAGTTAATAAAGATAAGGATATGAGTATTGTAGACCTGATTGTAGCTATCTACAGTCATGAAGAACGGGCTTATAAGACTGATGAAGAGGACATTTCGATACCTCGTGTCAAGGATTCAGAGGCCCTAAAGCTACTGAAACGTCTACAATTATACGAGGAACAACAAAACGACGGCGATGATGTACTAATCACACGTCTGAATCGATATAAGAGAGAGATCAGGGCTCGTAAGGCTTCTGCGTAAAAGCAGGCATCGATTCAGGCGTATTTCAGTAGTAATTAGTGTAAATCTAGGCTTAACGATAATTTGGTTATAACGATACTATCTCTATAAAACGATATATCGTTATAGCCTAGATAGACTATAGTAGCTTTCGTAAGATAAATATAAATATCTCTGTTGAGATTCGGATCACGTGACTCTTGGCGTCTTGGCGGTCACGTGACACGCCTTAGTGCGCCCGTGTTAAGTCGCTCTTTCCTTCCATAGAACTCTATAGTTAATACAACTAAGTGTTCTACCTTCATATTTTGATAGGTTATGAGCTCGGGCTATGCCCGGTAACTGTTTTAGTGATAGTATGATCTGCCGCTATGGCTGCGGTTATCTTTAGATATTCGTGCCTATTATAATGAAGGTAACTGTGACTGTAGAAGGCTTTATCAACCTTCTTGATGTGGGAAATTCCCACTTTAAAATGGTCGTTCTGGGCCTGAATAGATAGGGTCTGCAAAGATTCTGAAGACGATTTTGAAGAATTATTAAAGATTATTAAGATTCCAGCTAGCCTATTCGAGTTAACTTCCGATTTGATAGGCTTCTTAAGAGGCGACGAGAGAGTATAAGAAGAAGATTATATAGCTATATGAGTGGTACGTAAATCGCGACTACTTTAACTTCTTCGATTATTTAGACGTTTTTTAGCTAAGACTTATTCTTAGCAATATAACGACGCTAGTGATTCTATAGGGGCTACTATTGATCAATTGGCTTCTTTAAAGTCTTCATATATGTTCTGAAGACTTCAGAACGCCCATGAAGCTACAGTTAAGTAGATAGTATAAGGCCTAATAGTTACCTAATAGCGGTAGTAAGGACTCGAAATCTAGCCGTATATAGGCAAAATGTGGTCTTCAGAATCTTTGCAGACCCTATCTAATGGCTGTGATTCGCCTATAATTCGGGGGTTGGGGGCTGCCGCTCGGGCGCTCTCGCTCCCCACTTGAGGTAACGTAAAGCGAGCCGAGGTATATCGTATCTAGCCGGGACTGCCGAAGCCGCTATGTGATTAATTAAATTACATTGCCGCTAAGGCCTCTGGAATATTATTAGCTTTCCTGCGTGGGACACGCTAAATAAAGGGGTAATGCGCCTTTATTTATATGTCGTAAACACTAAAGAATTAGATGGCGAGTATTTAGACTTCGTGTCTGTCTAATTGCGAAATATCCGCAATAGAGGCTGGAAACCAGCCACCCCAGCCACCGCTGGGAGAAGCACAATCCAAGGGGAAACAACCCCAGCTTCGGCGCCAACTGCGCAGGCCCCCACCGTTGCGACGTTCTTGGACTGCCTCAATACCTTTATTATTCGTTAATTATTTGACTTCCCGATAGAATACTATCCGCTATTTCGAGTATTAATAGGTAACGATCCTTCGTAAGTAAAGATCTAAGCTGTATCGAGCTAATCTCAAAGCTCAGCGAGACTTTTCTTATACGCTTGAATCTCTAGCGCACTGCGGGGAATATTTTAATAGCGAGAGTGAGTATATATCAAGCTTCCTTGTCGATTCCAACCCGATATTAGGGTAATCCACCCCTAAGTCTCTACTGGAGCTGATATCTAACGAAGATCTCTTTAGCCTCCGAGCGCGCTCGATTTCGCCGGTGCCGCCTATCTCAACTACTTCTTTAAGCCCTACTGATATGTGGGCTTTATTCTTAAGCTTAGGCTTTAATAGAGCGAGCTCATTTAGCTTATCCTCTGACGAAGAGAGCTTATCGAGTCTCTAAGCATTATGTCTTTCGAGGAATCTAAAATCTCGGCCTCTTTGAGTCGCCTCGATAATATCGATAAGCTTAAAGGTATCTTTAACTATTAAACCTAGAAGTAATAGTTCGAGGATGAATTGAAGCTGCTTAGGCTATGGCGCTATATCGAAAAAGACTATGTGAAGCTAATCGTTAGTGCTATTATTATCGAATCCTAGGTCGATAGCTGGCTGTAGGCGTAAGATTAAATCTGCACTATGCTGAAATCGCGCTGCGAAAAGAACCCGCGTTTTAAGATTAAGAATAAGATTAACGCTAAAGAAGCCTGGGAGACTCTAAATAAGTTTAAGCCTTGGGGCTCGGGTATTCTTAATTCCACGTTTAGAAAGATAAATAACGTCATTCTTGCGGGGTGTGATAACGACCCTTAATCCTACGTCGATAGGTTTGTAGAGGTTCTGGACGAGTTCGATAACTTATTCTTAAAGCTGAAGTTCGATGAGAATTAAAAGATCTATCGCTTCTACTTAGGCTTAGGTTTCTTATATAATTCGTACTGCGAATAGTATAATTAAAATTACGACGTCTTTAAAGACGACGGCATCGCAAAGTTCGATCTGGACTACGCGATCACTCGGTTTATTAATATCGTGATTAATCTTATTAACTCGACTAGCACTGAAGCCTATACACTGGCTGCGTTGATTAATAGGTTCTTTACGCATAACCTGTAGAGCGTTATTGCGTTGGTTACCGCCGGCGGAGCGGCCGAGTATAGGATTTAATAAGGGGCCTATGCTGGTAACTCCCGCACTTATACTTAGACTTATAAGTACTGCAACCATTATAAGAAGGATTGGTATGACGATGCCGAATATACCTCTCTACACCCCGAATTCAAGAAACGGGATAGTAATAGTAGTAGGGGAGGTCGCGGCGGTCGCGGAGGCCGCGATGGTCGTGGCGGTCGTAGCGGTAAAGGTGACAACAACAACAATGCTACCGGCTCGGGTAATAAAGATAAAGACAAAAACACCCAAACCAATAAGCCTGCTATCGATCGCCAGCCCAGCAGTGCTAAGGCTGCCGTTGCTCACACCTAGTTAGCGATGGCGTACAGTTTCATGACATATATTAACCTTAACCCAGAGAATACTGTATGTCTTATCGCCAATTCTTAGTTCTTACAGAATCGAGTCTACTATTCCTCTGTTAAAAAGGGTCTAAAGACTATATCTTAAACTTCTTCGGTGTTTATAGCCGCCGTATTGTCGTGTCTGTAGTTTATTGATAGTGCCTGCACTTAGTATATCACCCGCAACTTCTCGGCCTTTCGAACCTTTATCTTATTTAAACCGCATCGCCCGGTTAATGGAGTTAATGGCTCAGCCATAGCTGCCGGCTTCGGGCGCATTAAGCTTGAATGCAAGGGTCTCGGGGGTAAACGAACCCTATGCGTGGAAGATGTCTGGTATGTCCCCGATAGTAGCTTTAATCTAATTTCTTAAGGGTAACTCGAAGATTAAAATTATTCGCTTCAGCTTGTATTCGGGGGTATCGGAGTAGGGGAGTATAGCATTGTTTTTAGACGTCAGCGTAATCGTCTTTATGCGCTGGACGTGTGGGTAGAGGCCCCCGTATGCTTAGTAGTCATCAATAAAGATATCTCTACCTATGATGAGTCCACTATGCCTATGTCTATGCCTGAATCTGAATCCTCGTCCTCGTCCGCTAATGT
This sequence comes from Letharia columbiana, assembly GCF_014066305.1. NCBI lineage: Eukaryota > Fungi > Ascomycota > Lecanoromycetes > Lecanorales > Parmeliaceae > Letharia > Letharia columbiana. The sequence goes on along the minus strand of NW_023501170.1, from coordinate 61,498 downwards.
CTTAGATCCTTAAATCGATGAGGAAACCTTACGCATGTGGCACGCTCGTCACGGCTACTTGGGGTATTAGAACCTGAAGAAATTGGCTAAAATGTGTATCGGAATGAATTTATTTATTTCACCTTCTAGGGACGCGTGCGAATCGTGTAGCATTGCTAATATGAAAGTCGAATTATATAAGCGTTATATGACGCCAGGCCGCTGGGAGAATAATCTAATTCACAGTGATCTTTAAGGGCCTTTTCTTATTTTCTATGATGGTTATAAATAGATAGTAACCTTTCTAGACGATAAAACGCTTCGTTTCGCTGTGTTCTTGCTTCCTAATAAGAATAGTCCTATGGTCCTCGCGGCGTTTAAGTCTTTTCTGAATTAAGTCGAGTATGGGGATTGCGTTTATATTAGGTTTCGCAGCGACTGTGGTTCCGAGTATGATAACTATAATATGTATACTTTTCGACTTATTAAAGGGATTACCTGGGAAGGTATTGTACCTAGTAACCTCTAAATGAATGGTAAATCCGAACGTCTCGGCTAAACGATATAATGTAAGGCTAGCGCTATGCTTAAAGAGAGTGGGCTATTATAAAAGTATTGATCGGAATTCGCGTGAGCTTCTAATCACCTACGTAATTTGTAACCGATATCTGAAAGGGACGTCACCCCTTATGAGGCCTTTATAGGCTATCTACCTGATGTTTCGCACCTTCGAATTATTAAATAGACTGGTTTCTGTCAAATATACCTATTAAATATCGGCTGAACTAAATATAAGAATTACGCCTATAAGGGGCGCTTGGTCGGCTATAAAGTTAATCGATTTTATCGTATACTAATGCTAAACGGCAAAATTTAGGTCTATTTAAACGTGACTTGGATTAATAACGTTCCTCCCAAGCCCACCCCATTTAAGCTTGACCTCGCTGAGGAAAGGGAGGTTAATAATTAAAACCTACTTGAGAATAGGAATAAGCGCCGTATAGATGCGCTATAAAAGGTCGTGCGCGAGCTGTCGGCCGCCTCTTTAATATTAGTTTTAGGGGAGAGAGCCTCGAAAAGAATGAGGCGGGAAATATCTGTCGAAGTGGTAATTACCCCAGCTAAAGCCGTTAGAGAATTCGTCACTGCCGTGCGGATCCTCGTTAGGGAAGTACCTCCGCAGGCACCTCCGCAGCAAGCACCGCCGCAGGCACCGCCGCAGGTACCGCCGCAGGCACATCCAGGGGGGATAGAGTCGGAATCACTCGAAACCCTGAGCGAAAACACGCTCGCGGGATCTATCTCGATAGCACCGACGTCTTCAGTATAAGCCCCAGTAAGGCCTACAACCAGGTCCATGACTAATCGACAGCCTCTCTTGGAATAGCCTAGGCGATACGAAGTTCTTAGGGCTTATCGCGATCTCTCGCTAGATCTACTCGCCCTTTTAGTTAAAGCTAACGCTCTCGAGCTATTTGAGCCTCGAATATATCGAGAGGTAATGGCGGACGAATACCGGAAAATGGAATGGGAACTTGCTATGTAGGAAGAAGTTGACTCTCTTATAGCTAACGGTACTTGGATCTTAGTGAATCTATCCTCGAATGCGTATGCTCTGGGCGGTAAATGGGTCTATAAACTTAAGCGAGGTCTTACTGGGGAAATTGTGCGGTATAAAGCTCGATGAGTGGTTCGTGGTTTTGAATAGCGCGAAGGCGTGGACTTTAATAAGATTTTCGCTTCCGTAGTTAAGCCTATGAGTTATAAAGCGATCTTTGCTTTAGCGGTAGCCCTCGATTGGGAACTGGAGTAAATGGATGTTAAAACCGCTTTTCTCTACGATAACGTGAAGGAAATCATCTATGTGATATAGCCTACGGGCTTTGAGATCGGTGGTAAGTATAAGGTATGTAAGCTGAAGAAGGCGCTGTACGGCCTGAAGTAATCCCCGAGGGTCTGGTATAATACCCTCTCCGTATACCTAAAGGAATTAGGCTTTGAGCCTATTACGGCTGATTTCTCGGTCTTCACTAACGATATTATAATTATTATAATCTATGTGGATGATATCCTCTTAGTTGGCCCCGATAAAGTAGAAATTTAGGGCATTAAAGATAAGCTTAGCAGTTATTTCGAAATGACTGACTTAAGGCTATACGCCTATTATCTAGGTATGACTGTCACCAGGGATCGTGCCAACCGCATTATTCGACTCGGTTAGATAGGGTACGTTGAAAAGTTTCTTACTGAGTATGGTATGTGGGAATTTAAAGATATACCTACTTCCATGGGTATCGAAAGGTATTAGGTATTCGAAGAGGACTTTTAGGCCTTCGAAGCCTCTCGTATCGAGTATTAGTCGGCGGTAGGGTTATTGATGTACGCAATGCTCGGTATGAGACTAGATATTATATTCGCGGTCTCGATAATATCCCGGTATAGCTCGAACCCTAACGAAGTCTATTGGAAAGCGGTTAAGCGGATCTTTCGCTATCTTAGATAAATCGTCGACTATTAACTCGTCTTTAGGAGGAATCTGAAACCCCTAAGCGGCTATATCGATGCCGATTGGGCCGGTAATTAAGATACCCGTCGCTTTATATCTGGGTACGTATTTGACGTCGATAGTGGGGCCATTAGTTGGTTATCGAAGCGATAATTCATCGTCGCATTATCTACCTGTGAGGCTGAATATATCGGCTAAATATAAGCTATTAAAGAAGTAGTTTGACTGCGCGGTTTACTGGATTAGCTTAATTCCAGCGGTAAATAAGCGTAAGCGGTGGTTATCTTTTGTGATAATCAAGGCGCTATGGCACTAGCTAAGAACCCTCAGTTCTATATCTATATCAAATACATTGATATTCAGTATCACTATGTGCGGGAATAAGTTATCGCTGGGAACGTCGCTTTAGACTACGTCCTTATCGACCGACAGGTAGCCGATGGGCTTACCAAGGCCCTTAGTAAGGATAAGTTTAAGAGGTTTCATTAACTTATTGGGCTGGAATATCGCCCATAACTGCAGCCTAACAGTCTTGATGCAGGGGAGCCGCCTGCTCCAGGGGGAGCCATTTCATTGGTCCCCGCATTACGGGTGATCTACCCGAGCCGCCCGCCGAGCCGCCATATCAGACTTAGCTTACGGACTCGCCATTCCACACCGGAACAGCTATTTCTTCAGCGCTATTGCCGCTATCGTTACCAAAACTTCCAGGGCTCTTTCGGGGGACCCATACCTATTCGTCACCAATGCCTCGGGTATTGCACCTCCAAATTGCCGCCGCCAGCCACTATTGCCAAGGACCAGTTACCTAAAACGACCCCCGCGAGGGCCTTGCAGCCGGCGACATGCAGCTAGGAGGATTTCTTCCAATTATTTCATTCAGCCACCCCCATAAATATCCTCCGGCCTCGAATCGATCGATTTTTGGTGTGCACCAGATGGCCTGGAAATAAAATTTCCGAAAAACCGCTTTTTGACAAAAAGTGGAATTTGAGTCATATTTTGGTGGGGGCCTGGTCTGACATAGTCGTTTTCAGATTTCGACTTTTCACTTTACCTACCCTGTTTTGGACGTCGCGAACTTTGAATCTCGTGTTTTTCAATCTCGTCCGCAGGGGGGGGGTAGGGGTGTGAGGGGGGGGGGGTGTGCTTTTCACGCTAGCTACCCGGCACTAACTCACCTTACCTACCCGGTTTTGACACCGTCAGCGTTGAACTTCGTGTCCACCGGATTTCGCTTATGAAAGGATACGTGCGAAGGGGAGTGTTGAAATTCGGATTACGTAACTCTTGGCGTCTTGGCGGTCACGTGACTGCGTCACGTGACACGCCTTAGTGCGCCCGTGTCAAGTCGCTCTTTCCTTTCATAGAACTCTATAGTTAATACAACTAAGTGTCCTACCTTTATATTCTAATATATTCTACTTTTAATAGATTGAAAGCGAATAGAGTAGTATCGAATATTCTTATACTTTCTAATATGAATATTAAACTAAATCTTCGATAATCGTTTATAAATAGTTAAAGCTAATAATAGATACTATATTAAAATATTTAAATAAAAAATATATATATAAAATTTAGATAATAAGATAGAATATAAAATATTTCTTTAAAATATAAAAGTATAACTAGAGATTTTAATTATTATAAAACTTATATTAATCTTAAATTTAATTTAATTATAAATATACGAGTAAAGGCCTATAAATTAAATTCATAATCATTTTTTTTAATCAGGGCTGTCGAGTAAATTTGATAAGCGATCTTTGATGAGCGATATTTGAATTCCTTATACTTAAAGAATTATAAGACTAAATTTAGAAATTCTTTTTTTATCTAAAAGCTCATAATTCGTTCTATAATTTAAATAAAAAATCTCAAAAATTTAATAGAAAACAAAAAAGTTATTCTATGTGTCAATAACGTACACCTATTATTTTTTGATCAGGGCTATCCGGCTATCGAGCGAACTTTGATGAGCGATATTTGAATTCCTTGCGCTTTAATAATTATAAGACTAAATTTAGAAATTCTTTTTTTATCTGAAAGCCCACATTTCGTTCTATAATTTAAAAAAAAAATCTCAAAATTTTAATAGAAAATAAAAAAGTTATTCTATATGTTAATAACGTACACCTATTTTTTTAATAGTTGCGGACGTTTAATAGTTGCGGACGCTAATTTATTTACCCGCGATAACTTAGCCGATCTAATTAAAGAGCGTAGTAACCCTAAATTTATAATTAGCTATATATATAAATTTAAGATTTTCAAGCTTAGTCCTATCTTATTCTATTATATATACTAATAATATACTTTATTCGAAATAAAAAAGATTAAAATATATATTTTAAGATTTCTCTATAATTTTAATTTCAAATAAATATAGAAATACTATTTATTTAAAAGCGTTTTAAAAATATTAATTTTTTTCTAATTAAATATAAAACTATAGTTTAATATATTATTATTCTAGCTATTATTAAAGATATATTATTACAAGTAAAGGCCTATGAATTAAATTCATGGAGTTGGATTTTTCATTTTTCCAAGTCAAATGGAGTTGGATTTTTCTAAGTCAAATCGAATTTTAGCCCTAGCCCTAAGTCAAATTGGACTCTGATCGCTTGCTGTGCGTTTTTGACCTACTTCCACCACTACAAAATTGATTTAATCTATGTAGTATAGGCATATATGTGCGGAGAGAGGCGCGCTAAGGCCTAATTAGGAAGGTATATCGAGTGTGAAGGATTGATCCGTAACAATTACCTACAAAAAACAGAGAAAGGCCATGTCCTCATGGCAAGAAGTATCGAAATACCGGAAAGAAATGGAGATAACGTATCAATTAGTGGTGTGAATCCCACAATATCTCCTGCCGCAGTGAAATCTTTCGAATAATGAGATAGCTGTAGACATCGGACGGTTTCAATTCGTCCAAATATGTATGGTCCGATGTCCCTCCTGCAGAGGCCCAATTGACTGTGATTGTCGCAGTAGATCCTCCTCTTGTAACGTCATTGCAGTGATGTACCATATTAATGCAGTGGGGATGACAGGCCAAGTTGCAGTGGTGTTCTCCGCTTGCTGAGTGATGATTTGACGTGGGATCTTGGAGAGCTGAGCCGTGTTCTTGACGATGGTGGCCTTGTTGCCGCTTGGTTTCTCCGCAGTGTTCTCCGTAGTGTTCTCCGCAGTGTTCTCCGCATTTGCCTGTTGTAGTTCCTCCTCTTGCTCCTCCTCTTGTAGAGTATCAGACTGAGTGGCTAGCTGAGTGGCTGACTGAGTGGATGACTGATATGACGTGGGATCCTGGAGAGCTGAGCCGTGTTCTTGACGATGGTGGCCTTGTTGCCGCTTGGTTTCTCCGCAGTGTTCTCCATAGTGTTCTCCGCAGTGTTCTCCGCATTTGCCTGTTGTAGTTCCTCCTCTTACTCCTTAATGCAGTGGGGATAATAGGCTAAGTTGCAGTGGTGTTCTCCGTGGGATCTTGGAGAGCTGAGCCGTGTTCTTGGTGCTGGGGGCCCTGTTGCCGCTTGGTTTCTCCGCAGTATTCTCCGCATTCGCCTGCTGTATTGACTTCTCTTGCACTGGCTGAGTGGATTGGTGTGAGACCGTGGAGAGTAGGCCTGTTGTGTCACTGCTGCTGATGACTGTCTCCGCAATGTTCTCCGCAGTGTTCTCCGCATTCGCCTGCTGTATTGACTTCTCTTGCACTGGCTGAGTGGATTGATGTGAGACCGTGGAGAGTAGGCCTGTTGTGTCACTGCTGCTGATAACTGTCTCCGCAATGTTCTCCGCAGTGTTCTCCGCATTCGCCTATTGTAGATCCTCCTCTTATTCAACTGAGTGCGAGGGTACCGAGGGTAAATGTGTTTATATTGGTGGAATTGGTAGAATTGGTAGAATTGGTAGAATTGGTAGAATGGTGGAAGGATTATTATTCGATCCCGGACGCGTTTGGTGTGACTACAATATTTGAATGTCAGTTTAACCCACTTACCGCTGGCTTGGGAGGAGTATGTAGGGGAGGACGTATCCGTTCGGTCTCTTTTTGAGGGCCTTTTAACGCGTTTGGTGGAATTGGTAGAATTGGTAGAGTGGTGGAAGTATAATGGTTACACAAACAGGTGGAAGGATTATTACCCCTATTTTCTTAATCATTGGGAAACTAGAATCGCGATTTTGGCACCCCCCTTCAAAAACCAAAAAAAGTGCTTTTCTTAAATAGCCTCACAACGATAACTTATAACGTTCTAAAAAAATTATGGATTTTAATAACTATATAAGAGATTAAGAATATCGAATTATAAAAGATTCTAATTATTCGTTTTATTGTAGAATAAAGATTTAATAAATTCTTAAATGTTCTTAAGATAGTCTTGGCGGAAAAAAAATAGCCGAGGTAAAATTTTCAAGTTCGCGATATATTCTTACTTTTTATATTTCACTTATAAGATTAAAATCTAAATCTTTCTAAAATTTAAAGATAGATTACTTAATAAAAGAAGTAGATATCGTAAAATTTTTAGACTGTAAAAACAAGTGGTGGTGAGGTTATACAGGAAATTCAAATTTTTGATTTTTGATTATGGGGGGGTGCCAAATTCGCAGATTTTTTTTTAGTTTCCCAATGATTAAGAAAACAGGGGTATCCGATCCCGGACGCGTCTGGTGTGACTACCATGACTACCATATTTGAATATCCAATTCAATCCACCAATAGTAGGCCAAACTTCATAATTTTTACAGCGTTAGAAAGCGCAAAGCGAGCTCTACAATTTGAGGAATTATAAAGTAACTATATATATCGCAAGCTGAGTACTTCAAAGTGTAAAACTTCTACATACAAATTTTTGATGAGGGAGACGCGGGAGGGCTATCGGGCTGACTCAGCCGGTCTAACCAAAAAGCGTACAGGACCCGAATTGATGATTGGCTACACATACAAATTCAAGGTTTCCAAGCTCAGCCCTACCTTATTCTGTTATATATACTAATTATATAACGATTCTATAATTAATAATCGATATATAATCGATATATAATCGATATAAAACTTAATTTATACTCGTTAGAAGAATTATTCTAATTTATAATATTAATATCTTAATCTATTCTCTTATATAAATAAAAGTTATTAAAAAAAATTATAATAAGTAAAGATATTATATTAAAATCTATCTTATTTAATAGTATAAAATCTATTATATCTAATAAAGATATACGCGAAAAGCTTATTTTACGCGAGAAGTTAGTTATAAATATATTTAATAAAGATATATACGAAAAGATTACTTTACGCGAGAAGATAATTATAAATATATTCTTACTTTATAATAATAAAGACGAGTAAAAAATATTATAATTTAAATACTATTTTACTTTTATATTAAAATATTTTATTAAATATAATAATAAAACTAAATTAGATTTAGAAGTTATATTATTTTTAATAATATTCTTATTATTTAAAGTTAACTTTAAAGTTAATAGATTTATAATTAAAATGAAAATGAAAATAATAATTATTAATTATTTTTTATAAAATATAAAATTAAAAGATAGCGTTTATAGAGTTATTAATATTAATATATTATTACTATCTAATCTCTCTTTCTAATATAATTATAAATAACTTTATTTAAACTATCTACTTAAATATAAAGAGTATTTATCTATAATATAAAAAGATTATTATAAGAGTATATTAATATTATAAAAACTAAAAACGACGATTCTCGATATTATAGTTAATTTTATTATATACTAACTTAATATAATAAAGATAGATAAGATTATAAAATTAACTATTCTTATATCTATTAAGATCTTAAATAAAACTTTTAATAAAATTTAATATTAATTAACTTAAAATAATTTTTCGCTTTATTATTTCAATTATCAATTTTAAAAATATTTAAAAAAATAGATTATAGTTTCTAAAATATAAATATATATAAAAGACTTTAATAGTTTATACTTATTATTATATCTAAATACTTTTATATAAATTATTAATATATATAAAAGAATAAGATAGAGCTAAATTAGAAAATCTTGAATTTATATATACAGCTAATTATAAATTCGAATCCTCTACGCTTTTTAACTAGATCGGCTAACTCATCGCGGGTAAATAAATTAGCGTCCGCAACCATCAAAATCTCGCCCGCCCGCGCCTCCCTTATCAAACTCTAAATCGATTTACAATCGTTTTATAATCGTTTTATAATTATTTTATAATCGTCGTAAACTATAGACCTCTTCCCTTAGAATCTATAACGGTTATAGTTTTATAACCGTTCTATAATCGTTCTATAATCGTTATAATAATATATTTTTATTTTTATTTTTTTACTAAGTCTCGAATAGACTAGTAATATTATATAATAGATCTTCTAATATAAAAATTTCGTTAAAATTAAAAAAAACTTAATTTTAAATTACTAGCGTTAATACTTAAGCTTATATATACTCAGCGAATTTTTAGCTCTATAAAGAACTTTTAATTTTTTTTTTAATTCTTATATAGATTATTTATAGTTCTATAAGAATCGTATAACCGTTCTATAATCGTTCGATAACCGTTCGATAACTATTACGTAATCGTTAAATAATCGATATAATATTATAAGTTAGAATAATTCTTCTAACGAGTATAAATTAAGTTTTATATCGATTATATATCGATAATATATCGATTATTTATCGATTCTTAATTATAGAATCGTTATATAATAATAATATATCTTTAATAATAACTAGAATAGTACTCTTTTTATAAAAAAATTACTATCTTCGCGAGAGATATCGATTTAATTAATAATAAGATTTAATTATTTAGTCGTTAGAAGTTTAATTTATATCGCTTATATATTAAAATATATCTAATTTATATTCTTATTATATTATATTATCTTTAATATTTTTATATAATTTAAAGTTAATAGATTCTTATTAAATATAAATTATCTATTTTAAAAGTTTTTCTAGAATTAAGCTATATAATAAATCGCTATTTATATATTATTAAATCTTAAAACCTAATTAATTATTATTTAAAACTTATTTATATATATAATTTTTATAAAATATTATATAAGATAATACTAGTCGTTATAGCTTAATTAAAGATTATAAATATATAAGTTATATATTTCTTAATCTAGATTCTATTAAAAAAAATTATAAAAATAATAAATATTAGTATATATAATAGAATAAGATAGAGCTAAGCTTGAAAATCTTGAATTTATATATCAGTTAATTATAAATTTAGAGTTATTACGCTCTTTAATTAGATCGACTAACTTATCACGGGTAAATAAATTAGCGTCCGCAACCATCAAAATCTCGCTCTCCCGCGCCTCCCACATTAAAAAGAGATGTACGTTATTCACGAATAGAATAACTTTTTTGTTTTCTATTGAAATTTTGAGATTTTTTTTCAATTATAAAGCGTCGTTTACGCTTTTCAAAATTTTAAGAAATCTAAAATTTAATTCTATAGTTATTAATAAGCAAGAAGTCTAAATATCGCTTATTAAAGTTCGCTTATTAAAGATCGCTCACCTACTTACTCGATAGCTCTAATTAAAAAAATAATTATAAATTTAATTTATAGACCTTTACTCGTTATATATATAATATTAATAAATATTTTTATATAAATAAAATTAGAGATTAATTAAATTAATATTTTTCTTATATATATTAGCGAAAAAGATATACGTTTTTTATTATATATATTTATTTAATAATAAAAAAATAAAAACTCTAATATAAATTTAATTTTAAATCTTTTAATATATACGACTAGAGATATATAATAATATATTTATAAATTTTTAATATTAGAAAATAAAAGTTTATATATAATTAAGATATTAGAAGAATTTAATTTATTATATAAAGGTAAAAATAACTATATATTAGACTATATATAAGATATTAATTATTTATAAGATAAGTTTATATATAATAGACTTTATTTAAAATAAGTATAAGTATATAAAAAACTTTAAAAAAAATTATAATATATTTTTAAATAGAGATTATAATAGAAATCGATTTAAGATATTTCTAGAATATATTTAATATATATTTAATATATATATAATCTAAATTTCTAAACTTTAAACTTTTAAAAATAGTAAAAATATATATAAATAATTAAATATCTTAGTTTTAAAATAATTTTTATTTAATATAATACTAGTTAAAGACTATCTTAAAATTATTTTAAAATAATATTAAGAAGATGTTTAGATCGATTATAAATCGATTTTAGATTAATTTTATATTATCTTAATATTATCTTAAAATACGAGATATCTAAACTATCTATAATAATAAAACTTTAGAATTAGACTCTATAATATATTATAAATTAATTTATAATATAATTTATATAATTTTATTTTAATCGTATTTTTTATATTAATTTTATTAGATATAAATATTATAATTATATTAATTAAACGCTTTATTATAAAATAATTATAACTTTTAAAAATATTAATTTTTATATTAATATTTTTAAGTTAACATTTAAAAAATAAAAAAATAAAATTTATAAAGTTATAAGCTATCTTATTAAAATCTATCTTATTATAATTTATATATTTATAATTATTTTACTTTAAATAAGATTACTTATTATTAAAAGAGTAATATTAATAATTTATTAAATATATTTAAGATTAGAGATATATCAGTTAAAAATTAAAATAATAAGATATTTTATATTTTATATTAATATTTAATTTATATATCTCTATACTATTCTCTTATTTTTCTATTTAATAAATATTTATAATATAATAATATACTTTATATAATATAGATTTTATATTAGATAAAAGTCTTTTTATCTAATAAAGTAAAGATAATTAAATTATTTTATAAATTAAAAAAACTATTAATTAAGATAATTTTATATAGATAATATTTAGTTTATATTATAGATTTATAATATCTATTTCTTCTATTCTATAAATTATTAATTTTCTATATATATATATATATTATTAATTCATTTTAATAAGCTTAATCGCTTTCTTTATTACGATAGATTACTATAATATTTTATTTAATATATATATATATATAAGATAAATATTAAAAGTAATTAACTTTATTAAATAAAGATAAATTTAAAAATTATTTAAATTTATATTTATTAAGTAATTATTAATACTTTATATTAATAAACTATTATAAATAATTAAATTAATAAATAAAATATTATTCTTTTATTTATTTATTATAAAAATCTATAAATTATAGAATAGCTTTATAAGATTATTATTACTCTATTTATTAAATATAACTAATTAAATCTCTTTATAACTTTCATCTATAATTTAAGTTTTTTATTATTATTAAAAATCTTCTATTTAAAAATTACGCTATTAATTATTTTAGTTTTTTAAATTAAAGCTAAAGATTTATAAAATATAAAGAATATTCTAAAGAGAAAAATATTAGATATTTAATTAACGCTAAAAGATAATAGAGTATTTCCTTTATACTATTATTTTAATTATTATTTTATTATATTAATATAATTTAATAAATATAATTTAAATCTATTATATAGATTATAATAATAATAAATTTTTTAGATTCTAGATATTATTATAGAGTATTAATAAAGATCGCGAGAACTTTAAATAGAAATATATAAATTAATATTATTTCGAAGTATTTTCTAGATAATAGTAGTTTATATAAGACTAAATATAGTATATAAAATAAGAGTTAAACTATTTAAAAGATAATTAATAATAATCTAATTCTTAATTATTATTAATTAATACTTTAAAAGTTATAAAATTTATTAAAAGATATCTATCTCTTATTAATTTTTATAACCTTTTTTTATTATTTTAAAATTTAATTTAATTTATTATTATTAAAAGTAAATAGAGTAATAATTTTAGATATATTAGACTATAGATAATAGTTTTATTTAATAATTAAAATATAAAAACTAATAAATATAAGAGAAGAATCTTAGATAAATTTATTATTCTAATATCGATATTTATATAAGAGTAATATGAAAATATAAGTATAATAAGTAGTATATAGTAAAGATAATTATTCTTCTACTGAGAAGTAATTACTTATAATACTAAGCTAAGATTCTTATTAAGATATTTTCTTAATAGATAGAAAGGTAGGTAAAATTATATATCTATATAGTTACGATAGCTTACTATAATAATTTATTAAATATCTTAATTCTTTTTATCTTTTATTATAATATAATTTTTTTTTTAAATATAGTAGTCTATTAAGCGATATATTAATTAGATAATTAAAATAAATTATAATTTCTAAAAATACTTCTAATATAATTAAATCTCTTATATATTATAATTCTTAATTATTAATTTTATAATATTATTTAGAAAAAAAACTTTTTCTTATAAGAGTAAAGTATTAAAGTATAATTCTAACTAATTTTAATAGTAATAAATGAAATTTAGATTTATATCTATACTTTATTATAGAATTTTAAAAATAAAATTAATTATATATCTAAGTTCTTACTATATTATATTCTAAAAATTAATTTCTTAATATCGCTAAAATAGATAACGCTATTAATATTAAGATTTATAATAAAAATCTATTTTTTAATCTATTTTCTAATCTCTATATAATTATTACTAGATATATACTCTATAGAAATTATAATTAATATACTATTAATAAAATAAATATTATTTCATTTTATTAAGACTTAGATAAGAATATATATAATAAATAATTTTCGAAAAACTATATCTTAATAATTATATCGTCTTTAAATTAAAAATTTAATTATCTTAAATATTAAATAATAAATTTAAATAAATTAATTAGATAGTACTTTATAGTCTTTATTTATTAATTAAATATAATATTTATATTAATATAAAGATCTATATTAATATTAAAATTTATAAATTAAAATTTATAGAAAGTAATTAATTTATAAATTTAATTTTAAAATTAAATTCGACTTTCGAAGAGTAAAAATACTTTAATTTAAGATTTACTTAGAATTATAAGATTTAACTTTATAAATTTTAAATTATTAGAAAGTATAAAATAAGTTCTATAATTATATAAAATAATAATAAAATTTAAATAGAAAAAAGAGAAGTTATATTAATAATAAGTTTTTTAAAAGTTAAGTAACTTGAAATTTATTTAGATTTAATTAATAAGAAGTTAATTTTAATATCTATTATAAGTTTTTTATATTAATTATAATTTATAGAATTTTTATAATTCTATAATTTCTACGATTTTATAATTTCTACGATTTTATAATTTTATAATTTTACGATTTTTTAGCGAGGGAAATTACTATCTAGATATATTCTAGTTATTATTAAAAATATATTATTATTATAGAATGATTCTATAATTAATAATCGATAAATAATCGATATATAATCGATATATAATCGATATATAATCGATATATAATCGATATATAATCGATATATAATCGATATATAACGATATATAACGATATATAACGAATATACGTCTACCAGAAGTGAGTCCTTTGATAGAGCGAGGACACTAATAGATTAACCGATATTCGGCAAGTGGAAGAATTTATTGATGTCCTCGCTCTATCAAAGAACTACTCGACAGCACAGTATAATCGATATAAAACTAATTTATACTCGTTAAAAGAATTATTTTAACTTATAATTTTATATCGATTATTTAATAATTACGTAATTATTACGTAATAGTTATTAAATAATTATAAAACGATTATAGAATAATTATATAATTCTTATAGAATTATTAAAAAATAAAATAAAATACTTAGTTATATTAATTAGCGAGTTTAATAAAAGAAAAGAATAATTAGATATAAATATATTAAAATATATTATATAACTACATTATATAATTATTAAAATACTAAGAGTTATATAATTTAAATTTTAATACTCCTCTTTATATATATTCTTTTATACGCGAAATCTAATAAATACGAAGTTTAATATTAATAATATTAAAAAAACGATTTAATTAATTTATATCGACTTATTATAATAAAATTAATATTAAATAATTAGAATAAAATCTTAAGTAAATAATTAAAAAAATTTAATATTAAATAATTAAAATAAAGTTTAAATTAGATAGTTAAAATAAATTTAATATTAAATAATTAAAGTAAAATCTAAATTAAATAGTTAAAATAAGTTTAATATTAAATAATTAAAATAAAGTTTAAATTAAAATTAATATCGAATAATAAAAGTAAAAAATTAAGATCTAAAAATAATTATATTAAATCGAGCCCTTTACTAATTAATTCTATTTTTATTAAAAAATAACATTTTAAAATTTTTATTTCTAAGTTATCTAATATATATTAAAAATTAATTAATTTAAGATTAAAGAATATTTATAGAAATAACTAAAATAATTAGAAGAAATTCTTTATCTTATATATATTTATAATCGGCTATAAAGCTTTTATAAAGATTATTCTAGATATTTAATTTTTAATAATAATAATTATCTTACGAAAGCTATTATATTACTATTAATAGAAAATAAATAAGTTATTAGCGAAAATAATACGATTCGTATAATAAAAACTATATATCGAATATATTTAGATTTTATATTTTATATAACGTATATCGAATAAAGTTATATAAAACTTTCTATTTATAGAAAACTTAGTTAAATTTATTATTAATAAATAGTTAATAAATAGATAATAAAGTATAAAAGAGATATTAATTTATTATTATTATAATACTACGCTATAAAGTAATATATTAATATATTATTAATAGAGAATTAATAAATATTAATAATATATATAATTTTTCGAAAATCTTTTTAAGTTTCATAGCTCTATAGAGCTATATATCTTACTTATATATTAAATTTCGAGAAAAATTAAAAAATCGAAAAGTAAATTTTAATAAATAGACTATTATAAGCGAAGCGAGATACTCGAACTAGTTTAAACGTTAATATATAATAAGAGAATTATTAAATAATTATCTATTTATTTCGAATTTCGAATAAATTACTATTATAGAAATTTTAATATTAATAAAAAGTTAATTAAAAGTATTAAAAGTAGAATATTAAATATATTAGAAATTAAAATAATTATAACTAAAAGACTAATTATTAATTTATAAAATATACGAATATTTATATATATAAAATAGATAGCTAATAATAACTAGTAAATACTAGCTCTAATAATACGCGATATATTATACGATAGTCGAAGAGACTAATATTATAATAGAAAGTTAATTAAAAGTTATAATATCTATCGAGTTAATAATATAATTATATAATATACTCTAATCGTATATTTTCTCTAAGATAATAATAATAATAATATAGATAAAAGTATTTTAAAAATTTTTTAAAGATTTAATAGCGATAATAATAATAATATTAAAGAAATAGCTATTCTAATATAAAATAGCGAATTTATAGAGTATTAAATCTAAAACTTAATAGATAACTTAAATAAATTATTTAAACTATAAGAATTAATAAAATAACTTCTCTAAAGTTAAAGTTAGCTTTTTTAAATAAATAATACTATAAATAATATTCTAGCTTAATTAATATATAAAATCTTTTAAATTTATTCTTAAATAATACGTTAATATATTTATCGACTATCTATTATTTAATAAAGATATATTTAAAAAATATTATTATTAGCGATAATTTATTTTTATATATAATAATATTAAATATTAATATATTTAATATATATATAAAATTAAAGATTTTTAATAAAAATTATTATATTCTAAGATAATTATTATAATAAATAATAAAGATCTATATATATTTAACGCTAAAGTTAAATTAATTAAAAAATTTATATAATTAAATTATCTTCTTAATAGTCTATATTTAATTAATATATTTAATCTTATAAAGTAAAAGAATAATAATATTATAAATTATTATTTTAATAATTAATTAACTACTAATTAAAACTATCTAGCGAACTTTAAAAAGCGATATTTAAATTCTTTACCTTTAAATATTAATGAATTTAAACTTAAATATTCTTTTTTCATTTAAAAGCCTAATTTATATTTTATAATTTAAAAAAAAAACTCTAAGATTTTAATAGAAAATAAAAAAATTATTTTAAAATTAAATAATATATATCTATTTTTTACTTAGAGCTATCGACTATCGAGTAAATTTAACGAGCGAACTTTAATAAGCGATATTTGAATTTCATATCTTTAAAAAATTATAAGATTGAATTTTATTATTTTATTATTAAAGTATTAAAAAGCGTAAATTACGAGTTATAATTAAAAAAAAAATTGATTTTACTAGAAAATAGTAAAGTTATTAAAGACTTAAAAGTAAAATAAGAGATTTTAATAGTTACGAATATAAATTTATTTATTTACGATAATTTAATTAATTTAAATAAAAAGCGTATCTAGTAATCTTAAATTTAAAATTAATTATATATATAAATTTAAGATTTTATAATTTAGCTCTATCTTATTCTATTATATAAATTAATAATATTATTATTTATATTAAAGATATAACTAGAAGTAGAATATCGAATATTTTAATTATTTATTTAATTCGTATTTATATAGCTAGTAAGTAATTTTAGATTTTCTTTAAATATTAATTATTAAATTTTAATATTATTTAGATATTAAAAAATATATTTAATAATCTTTTAATAGAATTTATTTAAATTTAAAATATATTTAAAGATTATTAAGATAGCGAATATTATATTATATTTAATATTTAATATTATATATATAAATAATTTATATTTAATTAATTAATAAATATAATAAAACTAATTAATAGAAATAAAATTATCTTTAATAATATAAAATTTATCGCTATTAATAAAAATAAGCGATAGCGTAAAGTTTAATATATTATATTTCTTTAGAAACTTTTTAATATAATCTTTTTAATTAAAATTTGAAATTTAATTAATATAATCTCTAATAACTACTATTTTAAAATAATAAATATAAAATCTTAAATTAATTATCTTAAACTTCTTATAAATTTATTTTTAATACTTTATATTTTAATTTTATCTAGATTAATAAGTAAAATCTTATCTATATTAATAATAATAATATTAGTATTATTAATAAATTTAAAAAAAATTAATAATATCTTAATAAATTTAATTTTTAATTTTTTTAAAATAAATTATAAGAGTATTATATTAAATTCTAGAGAATTATTTTAAATTATAGAATATTCTAATAAATTTATATATCTTATTTTTTAATCTTTAGTCTTAAAGCTAATAAGTTAAAAAATATATATTATCTTCTTAATATCGCTTTTTTTTAATATTTATTTATTTAAGCTCTTAGTTTCAGATAGCTATTAATATAAAAACTACTATTCTATTAA
Source organism: Letharia columbiana (assembly GCF_014066305.1). NCBI lineage: Eukaryota > Fungi > Ascomycota > Lecanoromycetes > Lecanorales > Parmeliaceae > Letharia > Letharia columbiana. Next base: position 43,560 of record NW_023501170.1, on the reverse strand, counting down.
TTTATAAAGTTATAGAACTAGCGTATTACGATTATAAAACTATATTATAATTATTTTATAATAGTCGTAAACTATAAAACTCTTTTCTTAGAATTTATAACGATTATAGTTTTATAATCGTTCTATAATCGTTTTATAATCGTTATAATAATTTATTTTTATTTTTATTTTTTTATTAAGTCTCGAATAGACTAGTAATATTATATAATATATCTTATAATATAAAAACTTCGCGAATTTTTAAAAAAAATCGAATTTTAACTTACTAGCGTTAATATTTAAACTTATATATACTAAGCGAATTTTTAGCTCTATAAAGAACTTTAAAATTAAAATTTATTTTTAATTATTATATAGATTATTTATAATTCTATAAGAATTATATAATTATTCTATAATCGTTTTATAATTATTTAATAACTATTACGTAATAATTACGTAATTATTAAATAATCGATATAAAATTATAAGTTAGAATAATTCTTCTAACGAGTATAAATTAAGTTTTATATCGATTATATATCGATTATATATCGATTATATATCGATTATTTATCGATTATTAATTATAGAATTATTATATAATAATAATATATCTTTAATAATAATTAAAATAGTACTTTACTTTATAATTTATAAATTTAATAATAAAAATAAAGATTTTATTAAAGTCGATTTTTTTTTATTATTTAAAATCGTAAATAATTTAATAAGCTTTATATTATATAATCTTCTTTATTAAATTACGCTTAAATTTATAAATCTATTAATTTTTTAAAATATATATATTTAATAAAAGATTTATTAAAATTTAAGTTCTATTAATAATAAGCGAGTTAACTTCTTTTTATATAATAATTTTTTAATATATCTTATAATAAAAATCTAATATAATTTTTTTATAAATTTAAAATTTATAGAATTTAGAAAAGAAGGCTTTTATTAATAGCGTTAGGAAATCTAAAAAGAATTCTTTATATATTCTTAAGATATCGAATAGATAACTTATCGCTAAAATTAAATTATAATTATTTATAAAATAAATAATAAGTTTAAAAGATATCGTTATAGAAGTTATAGAGAGAGTTTTATTATTAAATATATTAAATAATTATTTTTTTAAAAATTTTAAATTAGCTAAAACTACTAGTTAAGCTCTTTTAAAAATTTAAATAAAACTAAATAAATTATTAACTTTATCTTTAATAAAAATTATATATCTCTTTTAGCGATTCTCTTTTAAAATTATAGATAAAAAAAAGATAATTCTCGAAATAATTAATAGTTTTAATAAATCGATAATTATTATAATAAATTATTATTTTAATATTATCACGCGTATTCTTCTTTAAAATAAAAAATATAAATTTAAAAAGAATATTATTAAATTATTTAATATTTAAAATAATAGCGATCTTACTATTATTTAAGAGTATATAATAAAAATAATCTTAATAATTTATAAGTTATCTCTTAATTATATAATTTTAATACTTCTTCTAATTAATAGCTTTAAATATAATTAAATAAAAAGCTATTTATCTAATAATATATAAATAAGAAAAATTTAAAAGAAAATAAAAGAAGTAATACTTCGCTTAATTATAGATTAGCGATTATATAAATAATTCTTAATATAAATAAACTCGATTTAATATTTCTATATTAAGTCGTTTTTTATAAATATCGCGCTAGCTTTATATTAAATAATAATATTTAATTATATAAATTTATTAATTATATAATTTTTTTTTAATATAATATCTTTTTAGATAATTTCTCTAAATAAATAAAAGATTTTTATTTTGAAATTTTGAAATTTTATATTATAATTAAAATAAAGGCGAATATAATAATAATAATTATATTTTATATTATTAAGAAAAAGCTTAAATATAATAAAAACGAACTCGTTAAATTTATAAAATAAAAAATAGATGTTAAAATATAAAATAAAATTATCTAGAAAGATAATTATAAGAATATAATTATTATAAGAGATATTAAATAATCTTTAAAGATTAATATAAATTAAATTATTTTTTTATCTTTTAAAAATAATATAACGTTTATAAAATTTTATTTTAAAATTAATTATAGAGTATAATTTATAAATATTATTAAAAGAGAATTTAGAAAGATCTATTTTAATATATATTTTAATTATCTTTTTAATATTCTAAATATTTAAATAATCTATATAAATATTATATATAAGAATATTATATATAAGAATATTATATATAAGATTATTATATATAAGAATATTATATATAAGAATATTATATATAAGAATATTATATATAAGTATATTATATATAAGTATATTATATATAAGTATATTATATATAAGTATATTATTAGTATATATAATAGAATAAGATAGAGCTAAATTAGAAAACCTTAAATTTATATATATAGTTAATTATTAATTCGTTAGATCTACGCTTTTTAATTAAATATCGCGAATAAATAAATTAACGTTCGTAACTATTAAAAAAATAGATATATATTATTAATATATAGAAAACCTTTTTGTTTTCTATTAACTTTTTGATATTTTAAATTTCGAATTTTAAAACGCAGTCTAGGCTTTTCGAATTTTTAAGAAGAAATTTAGTCTTATAATTATTAAAGCGCAAGGAATTCAAATATCGCTTACTAGAGTTCGCTCGACAGCCGGACAGCCCTGATCAAAAAAACAGGTACACATTATTTGATTTTAGAATAACTTTTTTGTTTTCTATTAAAATTTTAAAATTTTATATTTAAACTATAGAGTATAATGTGAAGTTTCAGATAAAAAACGAATTACTAAATTTAGTCTTATAGATATTTAAAGGTAAGAAATTCAGATATCGCTTATTAAAGATCGCTTATCAAAATTTACTCGACAGCCCCGATTGAAAAAAAATGATTATGAATTTAATTTATAAACCTTTACTCGTATATAAGTATATTATATATAAGTATATTATATATAAGTATATTATATATAAGTATATTATATATAGTATATTATATATAAGTATATTATATATAAGTATATTATATATAAGTATATTATATATAAGTATATTATATATAAGTATAAAAATATAAAATCTTTTTATAAATTTAAAACTTTTACTAATTAGAGAGCTTTATAAACTCGATAAAAAATTTATTATAAATAGAAATTTCTCTATTAATAAAGATTAAAACTATTTTTTTTTAATATTAAATATATAAAGATAGCTTTAAATATATTTAAAAAAAAAACTATTATTTTTTTATAAAAAGATTATCGAGAATAAAAGAAAGCGAGTATTATTACTTTTTTAATTATCTTTTAAAAATAAAATTAAAGCTATATTTAGATATATATTAGATATTATTAAGAGTTTAAATATACTTAATACTCTTTATTTTATATTTAAGATTAATATTATTAAAGTTAAAAGCTATATAACTATTATTAACGAGTTTATTAATAAAATAAAATTTTTAAAATCTAAAGAAAATTTTAAAAATTATAAAATTATAAATAATATATTAAATATATATATAATTATAAAGTTAAAGAGAAAATATTATCGCTATAATAAAAAGTATAATAATAAAAAATTTATTTAAGAATTTGATTTTAAAAGATTTATAAATCTTATTATTTAAAATTTAAGAATTAATAATAAATATAATAGCGATATAAATAATAAAATAGCGTATTATTATAGATTAAATAATTATAATAATTACTTTAACGTTAAAAAATTAATTCTTCTCTTTTTTAAATTTTTTAAATTTAAATTTAAATTTAATATTATTATTTTCTTAATTATCTCTTTTATCTTAATCGCTATAATTATTATAATCTCTATTTCTAATTTTTTTTTTTATAAATATACTTATATTTTAATTATTTAAGATACTTTTTAATAAAGTAAAAATCTTTATTATAAATAATATAATATTTATAGATTTATATTTAAATATGAGAGTTATTAGAATTAATATTATTTTAAATATAATATTTAATTAATATAAACGTCGTAGAAATAAGAGTATAAATATTTATTTTAATATAGAGAGTTATAATATAAATATTAAAGAACTTAATAAAGATAGTAAGATTAAAGATAATATTAAATTATTATATTCTAATATAAATTAATATAAATTTAAAAGATTTATTTTTATTATAAGAGTTATAATTTTAATTATAAATCTCGCGATATTAAGTATATTAGTTATTTAAATTTTTATAAAAATAATAATTTTTTAATTCTTATTAATAATAAAGAAATATTTCTTAAATAAGCTATTAATCTCTTATAATAAATTTATAAATTAATTAATATAGATCTATAACTTATTTTTATAGATAATAAGAGTAAGAGATTTTAATCTTTAAATAATAAAATTAAGAATATCTAATTTACGAGGCTTATATTCTTTTAAATTCTTTTAAATAATTATAATATTAATATAACTCTTAATAAAATCGCGTAAATTATTTTTATAATAAGATTTTATTATAGTATAAAGTTTATAATATACTCTAATTTATATTATAATATCTATATTAATAATAACTTTAAAAATATCTCTTATAAATTATTAATTAATTATTATTCTTATAATAATTAATATATATAAAAGAATAAGATAGAGCTAAGCTTAAAAATATTAAATTTATATATATAGCTATTAGATAAGGTCAGCAAAGATTTTAAAGACGATTTTGAAGACTTATTTTTATAAAATAATATAACGCTTATCTTAAGAGCGTAAGCTAGATTTCACGATATAAACCTCGAAGTCTAATTATCGTTATATAAAACTAAGTTTATCTATAGATTAGAAATCTAATTTTTAAGACTAATCTTAAATAGATAAATATCGCGAATATTAAATAAAATAACTAGCTACGAAGTACTCGTAAAGTCTTTATATATGTTTTAAAGACTTTAAAACGTATATAAAGATTTTAATTAACTAGAGTATTATTTTAATGCTATATTCGTGAGATTACTTAAAAGCGTTAGGGTAAAATAAAAACTAACTGTATAAAGATAAGATTCAGTCTTCAAAATCTTGGCTGACCCTATCTAATTATAAATTCGAGTTCGCTACGCTCTTTAATTAGATCGGCTAAGTTATCGCGGGTAAATAAATTAGCGTTCGCAATCATCGAAATCTCGCCCTTCCACGCCTCCCCACCTCCCTTATTAAAAAAATAGGTATACGTTATTTTTAATAGTTACGAACGCTAATTTATTTACCCGCGGTATCTAATTAAAAAGCGTAGATCTATCGAATTTATAATTAACTATATATATAAATTCAAGATTTTCTAACTTAGCTCTATCTTATTCTTTTATATATATTAATTAATAATCTTAATAGTCTTAATATCTTAGTTACTATTTAAATAGTCTTTAATAAATATATTTATTATAATTAATTAATTCTAGATATCTTTATTATACTCGCTTTCTTTTCTATAGTTTATTATTATAAAAAATAGTAAGTTGAAATAATTAAAGATTCTCGAGAATTATAAAACTCTCTTTATTAATTAATAGTTTTTACTTACTTAAAATATATCTAATACTATTCTTAAATAAAGTATCTAAAAAAATAAATTTAATAATCTTAAATGCGATAATATATCTTATATTATTACTAAAATCTTACTTTATATAATTTTTTTAATAATTATAAAAATAATTAATTAATTAAATAGTAAAAAACTACTCGTCGCTATACTATACTTAGAATAATTTATTAAATATATTTAAAAATAATATTATAATTATAAAAAACTCTATAAAAATAATAATTTCTAAAATTAAAAATTTAATAAATATATAAATAAAAGACCTTTTAATCGTCTCTTCGCTATTTCTTTAAAGTATATTACTATTCTAGTTATTATTAAAGATATATTATCGTTATATAATAATTCTATAACTAATAATCGATAAATAATCGATATATAATCGATATATAATCGATATAAAACTTAATTTATACTCGTTAGAAGAATTATTCTAACTTATAATATTATATCGATTATTTAACAATTACGTAACGATTACGTAATAGTTATCGAACGATTATAAAACGATTATAGAACGATTATACGATTCTTATAGAATTATAAATAATCTATATAATAACTAAAGATAAAATTTAATTTTAAAGTTCTTTATAGGGCTGAAAATTCGCTTAGTATATATAAGCTTAAATATTAACGCTAAGAACTTAAAATTCGTTTTTTCGAATTTTAATAAAATTTTTATATTAAAAGATATATTATATAATACTACTAGTCTATTCGAGACTTAGTAAAAAAATAAAAATAAAAAATATTATTATAACGATTATAGAACGACTATAGAACGATTATAAAACTATAATCGTTATAAGTTCTAAGAAAAGAGATTTATAGTTTATAACTATTATAAATCGATTATAAATCGATTCTAGAACGATTTTTTAACTAGTATAGAATCGTTATCGTTTTATAATCGTAATACGCTAGTTCTATAACTTTATAAACGAATAGAATAGTATTATTATATTTATTATAGCTAATACTATCTCTAAAAAAAGATTATTAAATTATTATTAAGATTAAGAATAAAGATATCGTCTAGAAATTTTAAATTTAAATCTCTAAGTAGCTATAGAAATTTATCGAAATTCAATTAAAATATTATTTAATATTTAAATTTACTAAAATCGAAGTTATTAAATAACTTAAATTTAGAAATTTATAATTTCTAATAAAAATTTAAGAAGGTATTAATACTCTAAAAAATATTAGAAAAGTTAAAAAATAGATAATATATTTTAATATTAATACGATTATTTTAATTCTTACTTTCGATATAATTATTTATAATATCTCTATTAAACTTTATTAATTTCTAAGAGATATCGAAAGTCTTATTAAAACTATTCTTAAATTAAATATCTATAAGATTTCTAAAATTAAAATTCGATATTTATATTAGCTAGATAAGAATAAAATTAAAAATTTATTAATTAAAACTTTAATAATAATCGTTAAATTTATAGATTTTTATTATATAAATATTATTTAATTAAAGAATCTAAGTTAAAGAATTTTAAAAGAAAATATATATTATAATTATAGAAAATAAATTTAAGAAAATACAGTTATTAGATACTTTCGCTATTAAAAATTTAAAAATATTATTTTCTTATATAAAGCTAAAGAATTAATCTACGCGTATTATACTTAAAAATATAATATTTATATATATAAAAAGTTTAAAAAATTAGACTTTAGATCTATATATATTAATTATAAAAATTAATATAAAGCGTTTTAATTAAGCTATCTACGCTATAAAAGTATTATCTTAAAAATAATTAAGAGAAAATAAAAGTTTAAAACTCTTTATTTTAAAGATAACTCTAATTAATTATAAATAAATATTAATTAATCTTAAAATCTAAGCGATAATATAATTATATTTTAAAATATAAAATTAAATATAGTTAAGCTAAAGAGAGTTAAGAAATCTAAAAAAATCGCTATTATTCTTATTATAATAATAATAAAAAAAGTTATTATTTAATAGATTTATCTAAATATTAAAATAATAAAGTTATTATTAATCTTTATCAAGATCTTAAATATCTAAATTAAGATATCTATCGAAGTTTCTTAATAAAAAAATTATAATATAATTAGATATTATAATAATTAAAGTTATAGCGATTATAAAAGCGAATATCTCTCTATCTTTATCTATCTTTAATAATATTTTTTTACTCTTAAAGAAATTATAATAAGTAATAAAGATAGAGAAAAAAAATATAATAAGAAGCTCGCTTATATTATTAAATAAAGATCGTTATAGAAAGTAGAAGAGAAACGACGAAACGATAATACGGACACCGCTATCGATTTAAATTAAAACCTCTAATCTTATAAATCTTTAGAGATAAAATATCTTATTTAAGATTTTATTTATATTAATTTTTTAATAATATAAAGATTTATTTAAGTAGTTAAGAAGGGATATAAAAACTACGAAAACTATAAATAAAGAAAATTAAATATTTCTTATAAATAAATCTAATAAGAAGATTTTAGATTTACTCTTTTATAATAAATTAATAAAGGCCCATGAATTAAATTCATGGAGTTGGATTTTTCTAAGTCAAATGGAGTTGAATTATTCTAAGTCAAATCGAATTTTAGCCCTAGCCCAAAGTCAAATCGAACTCTGATCGCTTTCTATGCGTTTTTGACCTACTTCCACCACTACGAAATTGATGAAGGAGGTGAAAGCCCTAACCCTAAGTCAAATCGGACTCTGCTTGCTTTCTATGTGGTATTTGGCCTACTTCTATCACTACAGATCGCTGACCAATCACGTCCTTACCTGAGGAAGAAGTATCTGCTTGATAACCTTGTTCTTGATACACCTCGCCGGCCGAGTGGGTTGCCTTCTTGGTAGATCGCCTGAGGCGACAATTGACAGGCCGGCCTTGCTGATAACTCGGCTCAGGGCCACATACAATTGGCCATGGGCAAAGACCTCGGGGTATAGGCATAGGCCGACCTGCTGTAATGACTGGCCCTGGGACTTGTTAATCGTCATGCTGAAGGCCAATCGGATTGGGAATTGGATGCGTCGAAAGGGAGCATGTAGATCGTTCGAATTAGGCGGAGCTAGAGGGATGCGTGGTATGTAGTGTTGTTTATCGTTATGTTCGCCCCCAAGGATGCGGCAATCGAGTGTCTTAGATCTAATATGCTTGACTTGTAGACGTGTCCCATTACATAGACCCATACGCTGCTCCAAATTCCTCAGCAGCATTGCCACACAATCCTGTTTTAACTCCAAGTGATGGGGTGGAAGCGAGGCCGGTTCGAAGGCATTCATCATTTCAGTGGGCAGGAGGAAGCTATCTTCCTCCTTGACGACTTGATCCCTACTATTGCAAACGGTCTTGGCCCCAGGGAACTTATCAAGGACTTAACTGTTGAACCGGGCGACATTCTTGTTGAGGGTGCAAAGGATCGCCCTGGACGTGTAGAAATCAGCTGTCCGATGCGGGCCAAGGTCACTGTAAATAGTATCAATCAGCTAAGTGATAGAGTCGTCTGATAGTTACCCGGTAGACCAATCGACCGCTTCTCGTCCTCCGAAGCTTGCTGAGGTACCATTGCCCACATCTAATAGCCTCCGAGCGAATTCCTCCATGTCAGTCCGGCCTTGATCAGTTAGATTGGGGTTCCGGAGCCTCATGTTTTCTGTCAGCCTGAGGATTTGAATGTGGTTCCAAAGATAGAACGCCCTTAACGTAGCCCGAGCGATGTGACCTAACTTAGTATCCTTAATGATTGGAAGGATTTGACGGAAGTCACCGCAGAAGCATGTGACTATGCCACCAAAAGGAGTGGGGTTCTTTCGAATGTCTTGGAGCATGCGATCGACGGCCTCGATATCGTAGCGGTTTTGCATGGAGACCTCGTCCCAGAAGATGAGCTCGGTCGCCTCCAATAACTGAGCTAAATCAGACCCTATCGATACACCGCAATTGGACTGAGCAGTAGCATTAAGGGGGATCTTGAAGCGAGAATGAGCGGTAAGGCCACCTTGAAGGAGGATGGAGGCGATGCTAGATGAAGTTATAGTAATAGCTACCTTAGAGTTATTTCGTACTCTTCGCAATACGGTGTTCTGAAGTATGGTCTTGTCGGTACTTTTATAGTTATTAAGGAAGAAGAGTTAGTTATTGGAATGAGAGACCGCGTTCCAAATAGCGTCAGCTGCAGCGATTTGATCGTTATTAAGACTCGCCCACATCTGCTCCCAGGTATTAGTTCGATAGCTACGTTCTTCGCGTAGTAGTCGATTCCGACCGTCAACATGATACTGTTCGTAGTCTTGCTGGATCGCGGGTAGACCAAAGCCGTTAGTGCTCGCAAACAGTGAGGCCATACAGAAACAACGCATGCACAAGTAGATATGTAGATATATGATTGGGCATATCCAACACTGGGGCAGCTAAGAGCTTTTTGGACATCTGGACTGAGCAGATAGCCCGAAAAAGGCCCCCCAGCGCTAGAAAAACTCCCATGTCTGAGCGACATGCCCTGGAGTGAAATGAGGCTATATACAGGTGTGGGTGGGTGGGAGAAAAATGATATGGCTCTGAAAGAGACGAAATCGAATGAAGAGCCGTTGACAGGTGCAAAACAGGTGGCTATATAGCTCGTACTGGACACCTATCCCCAACCCCTTGCCGGGGTACCAACAGGGGTACCAACAAGGGTACCAACACGAACGGCTGATCCAACAGCCACCAACGCTATGGCCTCATAATGGACCCACTAACCCACAGTCCCACTGTTGCGATTAGTGCTCGCAAACAGTGAGGCCATATAGAAATAACGCATGCACAAGTAGATATGTAGATATATGATTGGGCATATCCAACACTGGGGCAGCTAAGACCTTTTTGGACATCTGGACTGAGCAGATAGCCCGAAAAAGGCCCCCCAGCGCTAGAAAACTCCCAAAACCCAAGACGTCGTCCAAAGAGGGTGAAGGTCTCGAGGAGGACTCCTGACGGTACCTACCGCAGCAAGCAGTAGGGACCGGCAGCACTAGCGCGGACGGGCTGGAAGGTGCTGGTGCCGTAGTGATGCTCTGAGTATGTGGGCTGGGTGAGTGACGATGTACAGGCGGTAGGAATCTGACTTCCAACGGCCTAGCAATTGGATCTCGTCATTGCTGAGGCCGGCGTCACGTGCTGATGTTGCAGCCCCTCTGCGGAAGGAATGGCCTGAATAATGGCCCTCAACACCAAGTGACGTCAGTACCTCGCGGAGGTTGCTGGTGACGGCTTTCCCAGCTGGAATAACGGCGCATCAGGTGGGGCTTCCCACCTGATGTGCCAATGGCTACCAATGACTGACATCAGGTGGGGCTTCCCACCTGATGTACCAATGGCTACCAATGACTGACATCAGGTGGGGCTTCCCACCTGATGTACCAATGGCTACCAATGACTGACATCAGGTGGGGCTTCCCACCTGATGTACCAATGGCTACCAATGACTGACATCAGGTGGGGCTTCCCACCTGATGTACCAATGGCTACCAATGACTGACATCAGGTGGGGCTTCCCACCTGATGTACCAATGGCTGGCATCAGGTGGGGCTTCCCACCTGATGTAAGGCTTTGACGCGCATGCGTCATCGCCCGATGCAATAGCCCAAATGGCTGGAATAGCTTGGGTATCCCAATGGCTGCGGTAGCCTGGAATATGACTGTGATAGTTGGACTGAGATATCCCCATGGCTGCGGTAGCCCAAATAGCTGAAATAATTGAGACATCTCCATGGCTGCGGTAGCCCCGATAGCTGGAGTGACCGAGATGTCCTCAGGGCTGCGATAGCCCAAATAGCTGAAATAACTGAGATATCTCCATGGCTGCGGTAGCCCCGATAGCTGGAGTGACCGAGACATCCCCAGGGCTGCGATAGCCCAAATGGCTGGAATAGCTAAGACATCTTTATGGCTGCGGTAGCCCAAATAGCTGGGATAGCTGAAATATCCCCATGGCTGCGGTAGCCTAAACAGCTGAAATAACTGAGACATCTCCATGGCTGCGATAGCTGTGATATCCCTGTGGCTGCAATAGCCCAAATGGTTGGAGTAGCTGAAACATCTCCACGGCTGCGGTAGCCCAAATAGTTGGAATAGTTGAGACATCTCCCTGGCTGCGATAGCTGAGATATCCCTGTGGCTGCGATAGCCCAAATGGCTGGAATAGCTAAAATATCCGCATGGCTGCGGTAGCCCAAATAGCTGGAATAGTTGAGACCTCTCCATGGCTGCGGTAGCCCAAATAGCTGAAGGCTGCGGTAGCCCAAATAGCTGAAATAGCTGAGACATCTCCAAAGCTGCGATAGCCCAAATAGGTGGAATAGTTGAGAGTTCTCCATGGCTGCGATAGCTGAGATATCCTTGTGGCTGTGATAGCCCAAATGGTTGGAATAGTTGAGACCTCTCCATGGCTGCGGTAGCCCAAATAGCTGAAGGCTGCGGTAGCCCAAATAGCTGAAATAGCTGAGACATCTCCAAAGCTGCGATAGCCCAAATAAGTGGAATAGTTGAGAGTTCTCCATGGCTGCGATAGCTGAGATACCCTTATGGTTGCGATAGCCTAAACAGCTGAAATAACTGAGACATCTCCATGGCTGCGGTAGCCCAAATAGCTGGGATAGCTGAAATATCCCCATGGCTGCGGTAGCCCAAGTAGCTGAAATAACTGGGACATCTTCATGATTGCGATAGCCCGATTAGCTGAAATAGCTGGGACATCTCCAAGGCTGCGGTAGCCCAAGTAGCTGAAATAACTGGGATATCTCCATGGTTGCGATAGCCCGAATAGCTGAAATGGCTGGGACTCTAAATGGCTGGGACATCTCCATGGCTGCGATAGCCCGAATAGCTGAAATGGCTGGGACATCTCCAAGGCTGCGGTAGCCCAAATAGCTGGAATAGCTGAGACATCCCCATGGCTGCGGTAGCCCAAGTAGCTGAAATAGCTGGGACATCTCCATGTCTGCGATAGCCCGAATAGCTGAAATGGCTGGGACATCTCCATGGCTGCGGTAGCCCGAATAGCTGAAATGGCTGGGACATCTCCAAGGCTGCGGTAGCCTAAATAGCTGGAATGACTGAAATATCCACATGGCTGCGGTAGCCCAAATAGCTGAAATATCCGCATGGCTGCAATAGCCCAAATAGCTGAAATATCCGCATGGCTGCAATAGCTCAAATAGCTGAAATAGCTGAAATAGCCACATGGCTGCAATAGCTCAAATAGCTGAAATAGCTGAAATAGCCACATGGCTGCAATAGCTCAAATAGCTGACATAGCTGAAATAGCCACATGGCTGCAATAGCTCAAATAGCTGAAATAGCTGAAATAGCCACATGGCTGCAATAGCTCAAATAGCTGAAATAGCTGAAATAGCCACATGGCTGCAATAGCTCAAATAGCTGACATAGCTGAAATAGCCACATGGCTGCAATAGCTCAAATAGCTGACATAGCTGAAATAGCCACATGGCTGCAATAGCTCAAATAGCTGAAATAGCTGACATGGCTGCAATAGCCCACATAGCTGAAATAGCCACATGGCTGCAATAGCTCAAATAGCTGAAATAGCTGAAATAGCCACATGGCTGCGATAGCCGAAATAGCTGAAATAGCTGAAATAGCTGAAATAGCTGAAATAGCTGCAATGATTGAAAACATCCACATGGCTGCAATAGCCCAAATAGCTGAAATAGCCACATGGCTGCAATAGCTCAAATAGCTGAAATGGCTGCACTAGCTCAAATGGCTGAAATGGCTGAAATAACTGAAAAGCAACATGGCTGCAATAGCTCAAATAGCTGAAATAACTGAAATACTCAAATAGCTGCGATGCCTGAGATAGCCGACTTAGCTGAAATGGCTACATACCATATAGCTATAATAGCTGACTATCCTTATAGCCGTATGGCTTCAGTGGCTGAAATGACTGAAATTTCAATGTAGCTGCGGTAGCTGAGGTGAACAGTTATAGGTGGAATGGCTGAAGTGTGTATCCAAATGGTAGTGGCATGGTCGCATGGCCGTACGGCTGCAAATGACTGGAATGGCTCCAATGGCTGGAATGGCTCCAATGGCTGGCATGGCTCCAATGGCTGGCATGGCTCCAATGGGTGAATAGCTGCATGATCTCTATGTGACTGCAATAGCCTCAAATAGCTGGTATGCTGGACAATTCCATATGGCTGGAAATGGCTGAGTAGCCTCATGGCCGCATGGCTGCAATAGGGCTGAAATAGGGCTGAAATATCCATGTGACGTGGCCTCAAATAGCTGGAATAGCTGAATAGCTTCATGGCCGCATGGCTGAAATAGCCGAAATATCCTTTCGCAATGACTGATAAAGAGAAAAATGATATGGCTCTGAAAGAGACGAAATCGAATGAAGAGCCGTTGACAGGTGCAAAACAGGTGGCTATATAGCTCGTACTGGACACCTATCCCCAACCCCTTGCCGGGGTACCAACAGGGGTACCAACAAGGGTACCAACACGAACGGCTGATCAAACAGCCACCAACGCTATGGCCTCATAATGGACCCACTAACCCACAGTCCCACTGTTGCGAGTAGTGAGGCTGATGTCCTTTGTAGAGCTGGTGTTGTTTTCCTCCAAGCGGATTTGAATCAAATGAAGGCAGAAGTCTTCGGTGACGGCTGCTTACATTGCGCATCGTCCGGTAGAGGGAGGGTATGGTACTGAGTCTGAAGGATACGAATAAGGGTCATCAGCTAACCTGAATAAGGACGAACATGTGTTAGTCAAGAAATGTACGCAAAGTGCGGGAGGAGAACCAAATTAATTTGCGGGTAAAAAAAGGAAAAATACGCCTAGCGCGAAAAATTTGGTGACTGAAAAAAGAACACCACACCAAAAAAAGTCGCGATGTTTCAAAACCACCGTTAGCGCGGTAATCTTCTCATTCTACAGCTTGAAGCTTCAACTCATCAAAGAAATTGCCAAGAAAAATACGCCTAGCGCGGAAAGTTTTGGTGCATGAAAAAAGAGACACCACACCAAAAAAATGTCGTGATGTTTCAATACCACCGTTAGCGCGGTAAGTTATTCATGCTGCAGCTTGAAGTATTTCTACCCGGCTAAGAAGGAATTGCCTACATACCTCAATCTATGATTATCCCGTGGACAGGGCAATGGTATCCTGGTAGAGTTGTTTCATGAACCGTGGGCCTCCTTGATAGGAGGAAGGGAGGACGATGCGTTGTTTGCCAGCCTGATCGCCTGTGGTGGCTCCACCGACGTGAGCATCGACGACTGCTTGATAGGTATCAGCCCGAATGGTCTTCTGATTCACCTTTAGCAAATGGAGTCGATTGCTTTCGACAGCCACATATGCATCGCAGACGAAATGCTGTAGCAGCCTACCGCAGTGGAGGAGGCGGTTGAACTTGCCAGGACGAATCTGCGTTATATATCTATGGGAAGTCAGCGGTCAATAAAGCAGAAGGAATGGATAGTATGGACCTATAATATGAGGCAAGCGTCACTCGTGTAGAGCCACCTCGGCCGGTAGTTCCTTTGACTCGTGGGGCGATTTCGCCATTGCTGCGTCGGTAGGCAAGAAGGCTCCCACCCAGTGCAACACCTGCATTGGGTATATTGTTATGCCATGACTGTTCGCCGAATGGGAAGATAAGGGGGTAGCGTAAGGGCTTATAGGCTGGATGCCAATATGGAACACTGAATCTCTCACTACTTCGAGCCTCTACCAAGACATCCTTAGCCTCAGGTACGCCCAGTGGGTTATCCACATCACCTTCCCAAGCGATAGCGACCTCATCTGAAGTAGGACGATTGTAGGTGCGCGGATCATGATGCCGTGGGTTCTCATGGAGTAGCTTGTAGCCCCGTACTGCTGGCAATCGAGGCCGCAAGCGAGCCCAACAGCTACCTACTACTGCTCATAAACGCGTTGGAAGGCCCTCAAAGAGAGCCCGAACGGATACGTCCTCCCCTACATACTCCTCTTAAGCCAGCGGTGGTGCCTTCTAACCCAGCGATGCTTCCTCCCAAGACGCGTCCCCTACCCGTTCTTTATCACCCTGTTTTGAAGCCTCTCAACGCGTGTTAGATCCTGAACATCGTCAAGAAGAAGCTCCTGAAAATATGATACCCCTGTTTTCTTAATCATTGGGAAACTAAAAAAAAATCTGCGAATTTGGCACCCCCCCATAATCAAAAATCAAAAATTTGAATTTTCCTGTATAACCTCACCACCACTTGTTTTTACAGTCTAGAAATTTTACGATATCTACTTATTATATTAAGTAATCTATCTCTAGATTTTAGAAAGATTTTAATCTTAATCTTATAAGTGAAATATAAAAAGTGAGAATATATCGCGAACTTGAAAAATTTACCTCGGCTATTTTTTTACCGCCAAGACTATTTTAAAAAATCTAAGAATTTATTAAATCTTTATTCTATAATAAAACGAATAATTAGAATCTTTTAAAATTCGAGATTCTTAATCTCTTATATAATTATTAAAATCTAGAGATTTTTTAGAACGTTACAAGTTATCGTTGTGAGGCTATTCAAGAAAAGCACTTTTTTTGTTTTTTGAAGGGGGGTGCCAAAATCGCGATTCTAGTTTCCCAATGATTATGAAAATAGGGGTAATCACACCAGACGCGTCCGGGATCGGATAATAATCCTTCCACCTATTTGTGTAACTATTCTTCTTTCACAATTCTACCAATTCTACCAATTCCACCAATATGAACACATTTACCCTCGATACCCTCGCACTCAGTTGAATAAGAGGAGGATCTACAACAGGCGAATGCGGAGAACACTGCGGAGAACATTGCGGAGACAGTCATCAGCAGCAGTGACACAACAGGCCTACTCTCCACGATCTCACACCAATCCACTCAGTCAGTGTAAGAGAAGTCAATACAACAGGCAAATGCGGAGAACACTGCGGAGAAACCAAGCGGCAACAAGGCCCCCAGCACCAAGAACAGGCTCAGCTCTCCAAGATCCCACGTCATATGCTCTC
This sequence comes from Letharia columbiana, assembly GCF_014066305.1. Classification (NCBI taxonomy): domain Eukaryota; kingdom Fungi; phylum Ascomycota; class Lecanoromycetes; order Lecanorales; family Parmeliaceae; genus Letharia; species Letharia columbiana. Next base: position 26,891 of record NW_023501170.1, on the reverse strand, counting down.
CACGATTCCACATCAAATCATCACTCAGTAAGCGGAGAACACCACTGTAACTTGGCCTGTCATCCCCACTGCATTAATATGGTACATCACTGCAATAACGTCACAAGAGGAGGATCTACTATCACAGTCAATTGGGCCTCTACAGGAGGAACATCGGACGATGCATATTTGGACGAATTGAAACCGTCCGATGTCTACAGCTATTTCATTATTCGAAAGATTTCACTGCGGCAGGAGATATTGTGGGATTCACACCACTAACTGGCACGTTGTCTCCATTTCTTTCCGGTATTTCGATACTTCTTGCCATAAGGACATGGCCTTTCTCTGTTTTTTGTGGGCAATTATTACGGATCAATCAGGCCTTAGCGCACCTCTCTCCGCACATATGTGCCTGTATACCACATAGATTAAATCAATTTTGTAGTGGTGGAAGTAGGTCAAAAACGCACAGCAAGCGATCAGAGTTCGATTTGACTTAGGGCTAGGGCTAAAATTCGATTTGACTTAGAAAAATCCAACTCCATGAATTTAATTCATGGGCCTTTACTTGTTTATAATATTATTTTAATATAAATTTAAATAGTCGAGTAATAAAAATTTAATAAAATTCGAAACTATTTATATTATCCTCGATTCGTATTTATTAATATTTTCTAATAAAAAATTATAAAAATTATAAAATTCGTAAAATTAATAAAAACTTTAAAAATCGTAAAAATCGTAAAAATCGTAAAAAATAAATTAATATAAAAAAACTATAATTCTTAGTAGAATTAACTTCTTTATTAATTATATATAAATTAAATTAATTCTCTATAAACTTATTATTAATATAACTTTTTTTTCTATTAATATTTTTCTATAATTTTTTTAAATTATGAAACTTAATATAAGCTTTTTAATAACTTAAAATTATTAAAATTCGATCTTATAGTTCTAAGTAAATCTTAAATTAAAGTATTTTTACTCTTCGAGAGTTAAATCTAATCTCGAAATTAAATTTAAAATTAATTACTTTTTATAAATTTAATTTATAGATTTAAACTTATAGAGTTTAGAAAGTTAAAAGAAACTTAGTTTACGCTACGTAACGAGGCGAGATAGAGCGAGATTTTAACGAGATAGCATTTTCTTAGCGAGGTAACGGCGATACTTTCTTATCTTCATTAAGCGTTTAATTAGATTAACTTAGAGCTATTACCCTCGTAACGTATTCGTAGCGCTTCTATAGCGCTCTCGTAACGTCTCTTTAAATATAATCTCATATATCTCATTATCTTATACTCTAATTTAAACTACGATATCGTATTTTATACTCTATTTTACTATAGTTCTTAATATATAATATTAAAATTTAGAGAATTCGCTTAGAGATACTTAAGATTCATCGAGATAATAGAATATACTTCGAAATCTCGTCGAGGTTCTTCGCTTCGTTACGTAGCGTAAATTCTAATTAAAGAATTAATTTTACGCGTAAGATAGTTTAACTTAATATTAAACTAATTAATTTTAAATTAGATTCTAGATTTCTTAAAAACTCGAATAGAATTAAATTAAAATTTAATACTTTTTTAATTAAAGTTAAAACTTCTATAATATTAAGTTCGAGGTAATAAAAAAACTTTTTTTAGAAATAAAAGTTTTAGTTTCGGAAAATTACGTATTAGTTAATCTAGTAAATCTTATTATATTTAAATATTATATAGATATAATTTAAAATAACGCGAAGACTTAAATTATAATATAATCTTTATTACGCTACGTAACGAGACGAGAAACCTCGACGAAGTTTCGAGGAAGCTCGAAACCCCGACCCCGCCCTAACCCGGAGCCGAGGTTTCGAAGTATACTCCGTTAACTCGATGAACCCTACCTTAGCGAGTAGCAGCGGTCTTCTTTTACTATATATATACGGTAAATATACGATTATTTTATTAAGACGTATTAATAGATCATCTGGCCCATCTCCGCCTTTAGACGATAAAGAATAAAAAACGAATTAAATAATTAACGATTATATATCTTAGTACGTATTAATAAAAAATCGTATCGAGTTAAAATAACTATAATATTTTTAATACGTTTTATAGATTAAAATCGTTACGATATCGTTATAATATCGTTACGATATAATTATAATACTATTATAAAATCGAGAAACCGTTATAAAATTAAAAACTATTTCGAAAAGAATAAAAAGAATAAGATATTTTACAAAATTAATTAATTTCAAATAAGAGAAATATTCGTTGATTCGAACTACGGAACGGGACTATCTTACTCTATAAATTTTTATTACTCGATTAAATTTACTTAAGCTAGAGAATAGTCTATTTAATTATATAAAGTAATTTACGTAAATTTATTATTACTAAGATATCTCTATAAATATCGTTATTCTATTAATTTATAATTATTATCGTAATATATTAGATTTTTAGATTTATCGTATTAAAAATTAATATACTTTTTTAAAGAAATTAATCTACTATCGTTCTACGAAAAGTACTATTAAAAATATATAACGTATTTAAAAATTTCCAGTATTACGGTACATTACTAAGTAATCGTTAAAAGGCGATAATTTTTACTAATTTAATATAGATACGATTATCGTAATTTATAGTTCTTCGCTAAGATAAGTATCTCTAAGTAATTTCTCTAAATTTTAATATTATATAATAGAAATAGAATAAAATAGAGTATAGAATACGATATCGTAGTCTAAATTAGAGTATAAGATATAGGTGCTTAGAAAGATAATGAGATATGTGAGATTATATTTACGAGGTATTACGAAGGCGCTATAAGAATGTTAAGAGAGTAATAGCCTCGAGCTAACTTAATTAATAGACTTAACGAGAGTAACGAAGTACCCCTATTACCCCGATAGAAAACCCTACTTCGATTTACCTCATCTCGTTAAAAACCTCGACTCGAAGCGAGGTAGTATTGGGTACTTAAAACCTCGCTCTATCCCACCTCGTTACGAAGCGTAATCTTTATTTTAATTATTAAATTTTATATCTTATAAGATTATTAAGATATAGTCTTTATTTATAAGATTTTTAAGTTATCTTTAAATTATATATATATTAAATTTAATAGAGATAATAATTAATTAACTAGATATCTAATTATAGAGAGTATTAAATTATATATATCGTTAAATTCTAATAAATTATTCTTATCTCGATAAATATTTTAATTTAATTAGATAATATATTTTAATAAGATACTTTTATATACTCGAAATATACCTTAAATTAAATAAGTAGATAGAAAAATATTCTCTTTATTAAAAGTTATTTTCTTCTATCTATTCATCTGCAAATCTGAAAAGTGAATTTCCGCACGATTTTCGCCGGGTCCGCACCATAAGCACGATTTAGCCTATTAAGCAGACTTTGTCTATGTTCAACCCTTTCCGTTAGTTCTGCCAGTTTAGCAACTTCAAAAATTTTCAGCAACTTCAAAAATTTTGCGCAATGCACTCTAATACACTAGGGGCTATCAAAGTTACTTCTGCTATTGCAAATAGTAACTATTTAACCCCATTTGCCACCCGTCAGCCCTACGAATAGTAGATAGCAAAAAATTTTGAAGTAGCAGGTCCGGACCTGCTATTTGACTCAATAGTTACTATTGCGTCTTAAAAAACACGCTCTAAAGTAGTGTTATATACATATATCGCGCTATCGTTAAGTCCTTTCTCCTATTAAGTCCTTTCTCTCTATCGACATGGCGAGAAAGAGCTTTTTTGCGAGATGTCTTTGGGGTAGATATGATAACGGTGATGAGAAATAGCGACAGCAATAGGGACTTTCAAAGTTACTATTGCTATTGCAAATAGTAACTATTTAACCCCTGTAGCCCTACTCAGCCTTACCATTTGCCACCGAAATAGTAACTTTTTTTCTACTAGTTAATAGCAACTCCAGACTTGCTATTACACTCAAATAGTTACTATTTGGTATTCTGAAATCGGCCCTAGCTTAGTCAAATACCTATTCCTCGTCCATATCGCGTCTATGCACTCGTACCTCCTGCGGAGTCATGGCTAGAAAGACTTCCAAACGCCGTCTAATTGACGCCTGCACCAGACATCTACTTGTTAAGAAGATCGCCGAGGCTTTGGACAGCAGCGATATCAATTCGTCTGACTCCGAAGGCGAGGATCCCGTTATAAAAACCCTCTTGAAGGTGACTGGGAAACGCTGCTTGAAGTCTCCTTCTTCGATAGCTAAAACATCGGCCAATCTAGACATCTACATGCAATGGAAGTTTGATCGACCGGATCTCTTTCGAGTACATGCTCGTTAGCGATAGCTATGGCAATGAGAGGACGTAGATATGTGTTTGGTAGTAGCTATTACTAGTAGTGTTGAGAGGTTATCTCCGATAAATGCTCTAGCGGAGGCTCTATGACGAATACGATTAGACGGTATTTAGTTAAAGAATATATTTCGGAGGATATTCAGCTATTTACTATTTAATAGTAAGGTGCTTTCAGAGTACTAGTAGCTATTTGACGATTTTTTAATAGTAACTATCTAATAGTAAAATCGAACATTGAAAGTCCCTAATAATGGCTATGGGAAGAGGCAGTGGCTATAGTGCATAGATAGGCATGCGCATGTGTTAGCAGCAGCCCCCACGGGGCCCTGCGACGTCCCTACGGGGGCCCTACGGGGCCCTATTTAGGTCCAAATAGGGGTGTCTGGCTATTAAGCAGACACTCCCGGGATTAGGCTTTTTTAGCTGAGTTGCTTAATAGCATGGCATTTGTGCGGAGAAGATTTCTCCGTCGCCAAGGCCCTATGCATCAAAACGGTTAATAGGTATTTATGATTACGAATCAGATTTGAATAGTTACTATCTAATAGTAAGGTGCTATCAAGGAACTAGTAACTACTTGCAATATCAGATAGTTACTATTCGCAATAGCAGAAGTAACTTTGATAGCCCCTACTCTAAGTACTATTCTATATACATATGGCATCAATATATATCATCATCAACATGCGCATCACCAGGGGGTGCAAAAAGTCATTGAATACGCTAGGCCAGATTTAGACGTAACACCGTAGCAACCCCGTTAATATCATTTATTTACCCACATTTATTTATTTCTTATTATTCTACACTCTATATCTAATATAGCTAGAGTACCATATACCCCCCCGTAAAAAAAGAACCTCAAAGACCAATCGTCGTGAGGGTGATACTGTCAAAAAAAGCCGTTTCTTTGAGGCAATTGACAATCGAGGTAATACACCTTTATTACAGATATTCAAAGAAAAAAACGTTCCCAAATCAACAGCGAATTTCTGGCTTTCACAACGACGTCAAGCTCCAGAAGTAGCCTTTCGAAGAATTGGTGCATTTCGTACGGAACGGCCACTCAAAATACCGGATGAAAAGCTTACGGCAATACTGGATCCGAAGAACGAGGCCCGTAACGAAGGCTATGAACGACAAATTGAGGTCTTCTCTTTAGGATGTACTGTCAGATGCTTACAAAACGCACTCCGGACGAGAAAAGCCAATGCCAAGCTATACAAAAAGATCAAATACAAATGGGTATCTTAGTCGAATAAGGAAATTAGGCAGGATTATGGGCATGGTCATGGGGATGAGACAGTGGAGCATTTTTGGGCCTTTGTGGGCTGGACTGATGAGGCTCACGTGGATCCCAGTGCCATGCAAGCAGGCTGGGTACTCAGAGAGGAGGGTCCGGATCAGCGTTACGCTCCCGAAAACGTAGCTGAAATACCCCCGCTCGAGGGGGTAGTTCTGCATATGTCAGCCTTTGTCTCCTATTATCACAAGGGAGATCTGCACTTTTACAACGATCCTGACGATGTTCCGGAGCTGAATGTTACCGTACAAGTGGATGTTCCTAAGAGAAAACGGCCTCCGAAGCAGCGAAAAAGTGAGACTGAAGAGCAATTCCTCCGGAGCGAACGTTACCTGGAATGGCTTGCAGCGGAGCCTCACGACGTCGAAGTACAACCAAAAGAAAACTCTATAACTCAGATATTCTATACCAAGAAGATCCTTCCGTCACATCTCAAAGAAATGCAGGAAGTTGAGCGGAAAACGGGTAAAAAGTGTGTTCTTCAGAAGGATAATAACCCAAGTCACGGCACTCAATCAGCTGTAAACTACGCACGAGAGTATAAACGAAAGCACAACATCGAGACTCTGAAACATCCAGCCCAATCACCGGATCTCAATCCCATAGAAGCCGTGTGGAACATTCTAAAGCAGAGGATGCGTCATAGGAAGTGAAAGAATAAGGATAACTTGAAAAGAGTCCTTCTCGAGGAGTGGGAGGAGATTTCTCTAGAAGAAATCCAGAAACGGATCAATGAGATACCGGAACGCTGTGCATGGCTTATAAATAACGGTGGCAAGGGCATTAAATCAGCTACTTGGTGATCTGGTAGTGGTAGAATAGTAGAAATGTAACCAAAATGACCTGGAGAAGCTACGTCTAAATCTGGCCTAGCGTGTCCAATGACTTTTTGCACCCCCTGGTGGCATCATTATGCGCCATACCAGAGCATCACCCACGCGACTAATTTCATTAAATCGTCTAATTCCGTAACCAAATTTGAGTTGGCGTTAATACTCGTCGCCGTAGAACCTTACCGTCGCAACGTCGATTATTAGAACTTTTCTTTTTCGTGCGTATTGCTGCTAAATTGGTAGAACTGGCGGAAAAGGTTGGGACAGTTGCTGAACCGGCGGAATTTGGGCGGATTCTAATCAGAGTTACTAATCCGGCGGATTTTATGATTTCCGCGACACACGCGCGATCAGCAATTTCAAATTTTGCAGGAACTTTTCAGATTTGCAGATGCTTTCTCTATTTCTCTATACTATATTTAATACTTTAATATTATCGCTATTATATATATACTACGTCGCTATTATATTTATACTTCGTATATATATACTTCGTATATATATATTACGTCGCTATTATATAGAGTACTAGTACTCCTTAAAATAAAGAATAATAATACTATTCATGAAATTTGAAAGTATGCCAAGCACTCAGCCCTACCTGAACTCTTATCTTGGCATATCTAGAACTTTTAATACCGACCTCCGTACTAATATAATTTATCTAGAAAGAATTTTTTCTCTTATATTCTTTTTTAGAATCTACTTCTGTTTGCAAAAATCATTCGCGGGAGCGCCTGTTTGGGAGCTTTTAAACCTCAGCCCACCCTCACGGTAATATTACCGGAGAACGATTAGACCGACTCGCCGGATTAGTAAGGCCCTCCCATAGTAATTTGGCAGCCTTCCTTACCTGTTGCACTCTTCTTCTTCATACCTCGCTGTCGCCCATCAATTTTTTTGAAGCTATCCACAACTCCGCTCTACAACTTCGCCCCGCCCACTATGACCTCTCAAGAACGCGTCGTTCGCCAGCCCCCGCAATACGGGGGCTTCGAGGATACTCAGGAGGAGCTGGATTGGTACGGTAGCAACCCTGAAGGCATTGATCGGGATCGTCCTCTGCCAGAGGTTCTCTCGGAAGACGATATGGCCCTGCTGCAGGAGAAGGATGAGAGTGACCCCAGTGATGCTGAGTGGAGTCGCGGCACGTACTCTGACGCGTCTAGATCGCCGTCGCCACCATTCAACACCCTCCCTATCTTCTACCACCCCCCTATCAAGCGGAAGGCCTCTGTTAGCCTTGATAAGCAGAAAGAGCCGCGAAAGGGGACCAAACGTAGCAAACTCGCGCCTGTGATACCCTCGAAGGTCGGGCTAATTACCGAATCATACCCCGAAACTATAAATCCTTATCGAATTATACCCCTAATTACTGAATTATACCCCTACATTAAAATTTGAGATATAATTCGATAAGAATTAATTGCTTAAGATATGATTTAGTAATTTATTAAATTTACTATATAGACTATTAGAAGTAAAGAGACGAATTATATTTTCATATCTCAAACTATATAATTCTTATAAATTCATACCTCATCTTACATTTTCATACCCCTTATTAAAAAAATAGGGTATGAATTTATAAGTTGTTAGTCTTTGAGATATGAATTTGTAAGTTATCATTTCTTAGGGTATGAAAATATAAGATATCACGCTCTACGAGGCTCTATTTAGATTTAAATAGAGGTATCTAGCTATCAAGCGTAAACACCCCCGAGACTAAGTCTTTTTAGTCGAGTTACTAATATAATACTTTTATATCTATAAATTATTAGAAATTATTAGTAACCCGAGTTATCGCTAAAGAGTTAAATAGAGATATTTATACTTTACGCTATAGACATCTCTAAGAGGCCTCGTAGAGCCCTCGAAGAAATAATTTCTAATATTAACTCGCTCTATAGATGATAACTTATAAAATTATACTTCTATTAATAGTATCTTATAAAATTATATCTCTATTAATAATATCTTATAAATTTATATTCTATTAAGATATGAAAATATAAGATAAGATATAAATTTATAAGAATCTTATAGTTTAGGGTATAAAAATATAATTCGCCCGAGAGTAAAGACTATATATGAGAGTTATAGACTGGGTATAGATAGGCTAGAGAATTAAATTTAGCTCACTATTAGCAGCCTCTACGGAGGCCCTACGACGGCCCTACGAGGGCTGCTACTAACACCCACTCGACTTTCGTCTAATATATCTAAGTTAATAGATTACGATCGAAGATATTTTCTCTTTTCTATAATCGAATAACCTAGGTCGCGAATTTTCTTCTTTGCGATTTTTATTATGAATGGCAAATTATTAAATTATATTTCAAGTAATAATAAATTACTAAATTATATCCCTAGGGGTATAATTTAATAATTAGAAGTATAATTCGATAAGGATTTATAGTTTCGAGATATGAATTAGTAATTAGCCCCTCGAAGATCGCGTTAAGATATCTACGATAAACCTAACGATCCCAGCAAGCATATGTTAAATGTTCGTGAAGTACTCGATGAGATTAAGGTCAAATTCTACGATTTAAAGGCGGGTATGATAGATTGAGAGAACGATGTAAGGGAGCGTATTTCCGCTCAGTGGGTGGCGATGTTACGCTAAATGATCGGGCTTATTCTTTAATAAGGGGTTTAAGAGGCCTTGAAGGAGCTCGCCGGCGATGAGTATAATATAGCCTGGCTAAAGGCGTCAGCGAGGCGGAGTAGGGAGGATTAAACTAGACTACATAGGCAACACCATCGATAAAGTCCTCTTCCCCGTGAAAATCCCCAGCTCCGGTGACGGCGAGTCTTCTTTCCGCCCTGTATACCTCGGGAAGGCGGAGAGCCTTTATTATACGAATAGCCTCATCGATGATAGCGAGATCTAGCGACGGTGTAATAGTGACAGCGAGGTTGCTACGAGGCCGCGCCTTATTTTAATATAACTCTTATATAAACCTGACGCGGCCTTATAATTCCGCTACTGATATTTTTCTTAGCATAGACTAAGATTTAAAAGTATTCGTCTATTTTTATCGTAACCACAGCCAAATATACGTAAGAGGTATTTCGTATTATATAGATATAGAATTATATTTAAGTAGTCGTTATAGTAGTTACTATAGCTATTTAAGTAGATTACTTAGTTTTATAAGAAAACGTATAATATTAGAAAATACGAAAATTTTAAATTCGATAAATTCGATATAGCTAGCTACTACTATTATAGCTATTACTACCACTTATTTAAATAACTACTATATCTACTACGTCAGGCCCACTTAGATTACTATCGTTTAGTTTACTGAGAGCTTCGTCGTAGTCTTTACTATAGTATCTTCGTAGTAATATATCTAGTAAGGTGAAAGAGATACGATTTTTACGCGTTAATAGATCGATAAGGTCTAAAAAATAATAATTTAAGTTTCTTAATGTAATAGCCTTGATAGCAAGAAAGAACTAGAGTTATTAATCCTTATTATACGGAGTTACCATAGAATTTTAGTAAGAAGTAGACATTTAAGTATTGAATCGGACTTATCGAATTTAAGATTCCGCATTTCCTAGTATTATACGTTTTCTTATAAAACTAAGTACGTCTAGTAGATAGAGACTATACTAGTACGCGTAGCAGCTATTAATATAAAATAGTAATGTAATTTGTCGGCGATCGACGACGCTAAGTATTATCATGTATGGCTAGCCCACGTAATTATAACCCTTCTCGTTTTAAATTATACTTTTAAGTAGGTAATATAGATATATATTAAAAGAGGGGGTGTATCTATATTAGCTTCCTTCTTTTAAATCACATTGCTAAACCTATCTAGTAGATAGATTTTTTGCTTTTAGAACTAGTCGAAGAATCATTCAGAGATATTCTTGATGTTCGCTGGGTCAATACTTCGTTTTATATTCCTACTGCTCAGTCTATAAGGTAAAGTAGTCCTATCTATAACAGATTCATCAGTCCTCTTTCTTTGTCCCCGAGGATCAAGCTCCGTCGAAAATATGCAGCGAGCTTCGCTTCTGCCATCAGTCTTCCCATGGGCTAATTACCGAATCATACCCCGAAACTATAAATCCTTATCGAATCATACCCCTAATTACCGAATCATACCCCTACATCAAAATTTGGGGTATGATTCGATAAGGATTAATTGCTTGGGGTATGATTCGGTAATTTATCAAACTTGCTGTGTAGACTATTGGGAGTGAAGACTGTGTGTGAGAGTCACAGACTGGGTGTAGATAGGCTGGGGGGCCAAATTTAGCCCACTGTTAGCAGCAGCCCCCACGGGGGCCCTGCGACGGCCCTACGGAGGCCCTATTTAGGTCTAAATAGGGGTGTCTGGCTGTCAAGCGCAAAAAAAGCCTAGTCCCGGGGAGTCTGCGCTTGACAGTCAGACCCCTATTTAAACCTAAATAGGGCCCCCGTGGGAGCTGCTGCTGCTAACACCCACTCGGCTTTCGTCTGATATTTAAGCTGGTAGGTTATCCATTAAATACGGTCGGAGATATTTCCTCTTTTCTATGGTCGGATGGCCCAGGTCGCGAATTTTCTCCTTTGCGATTTTCATTATGAATGGCAAATTACCAAATCATACCCCAAGTAATGGCAAATTACTGAATCATACCCCTAGGGGTATGATTCAGTAATTAGGGGTATGATTCGGTAAGGATTTATAGTTTCGGGGTATGAATTAGTAATTAGCCCGTCTTCCCATACTCCAGCACACTTTCGAAGATTACGGTCGGCCGCTGCTACCGCCCTCAACTTTTAGTAGTAGAGATTTGCTCATAAGGTACGCGAGACTGTCTTGCTTGCTCCTTTAGCTCGCCTGCTATCAATTCTCAACTCGAACCCCAGAATCGTTAGCAACGTCGATCAAGCTATTCAATTACTAACGCTACGCTATATAGGACCTTAAATTTAGCGTCGACGGGAGGGCGGCTCTACTCAAGGAGTGTATAGGCGTGACTTCCTTGTAGGCATTTGCAGCTAGCTACATGTATAATAGCGGCTTGGCCTAATGGGATATATCCTGCAGCAGTCTTCCTGCTTTATAGAATAATTAACACCTTCTATCCACCAGAACTCCTCTTCTTCAAATCTAAAGGGCGTTGAGATATTCTCCAAAGCTGTAGCAACCACACTAGGACCCAAAGGACAAAATGTCTTGGTCGAAACGAGCTATCGCTCTCCTAAGATCACTAAAGATGTCGTCCAAAAGACCATTAGAGAATAGATGCCCATGCTAAATATCAACTTATAGAATCTATTACATCGAGATATTGATGAATAGTGGGAGGTCGTATTCTAAATCGAGTTGCGTCTTCGTTTCCTCGAAAGCAAGTGTAACAGTTTGTCAGCAATATCGCCGCTCGATAGAGGTCTCCCACAGGCTGAAGATCTATCTTTATTTATTGTTTTAAGGCGTTCGACATCCATAGCTTTTGCGTTCGTCCAAAGCCATGTTCCACTGTAACTCTAGCAGTTGCCATTTGTGCGTTAAAGCGTCGCTTCCTCTTAGAGACCAAGCCCACATAGGGGGACATAACGTGACGTTGATGGATATAGGCCTTATCCCCAAAGACATGGTAGCGTCTAGGCTTCCCTCTGAAGACTCCATCAAGTCTATCAAGTATACCGGACTTCTGAAGCATCGTAACATCTGCTATCTTTTCTTTAAGAGGATCAAAGCTGGCGTCAATAAGACCGTCTGGACAAGTAATTGCCATCCAAGCCATACCATGAGACTTCTTGTAAGCGGAGTAGAAGAACTCCTCCCTCTGCTTTGGTCGTGCAAGCCTTCGAAAAGTTCCATCAACAAAAGCCCAAATAGTACTTCGTCTACGATGACTATTAAATCGCTTAACGATTCGAGCGTATCGGCGAATTCGATTATAAGTAAGCGAGAAATGCTAATAAAGAATAGAATTATAACGCCTTCGTAAATGCTTAAGTATATTATTTAATATAATAGATAAGTAGCTTTTTGAGCGTCCAAAGGATTGTGTGAGTTCAAAGAGTAGTCGTAGCTACGAAAGCTTGCTTAATAATAGATATAAAGCGAATTCTAGACTAGACCGTACTCGCTCTCGATACTCTATATTTTCTAGATTAAAGTAATTAATTAGAAGACGTATTTCTTCTTTCGTAAAACGTATAATCCTTCGTAATCGTTTCGGTATCTATTTATTAAGATTAAATTTAAATTAATCGTATTCCACCGAGGCACGCGGGTGACAGAAGTCGTTGCACACTAGCCCCAAATGGAGAATAGGGCAATCCCCCACCAAATTTCTATGCGCCAACACCATTCTTCTCTACTAGAATCCTGTCATTTGACCCTCGCCATCTATGACTGCCTGTAATCTCTTAGGCATACTACATATACACTCGTTAATGAATTTCTGAGAAGAATGGTGTTGGCGCATAGAAATTTGGTGGGGGATTGCCCTATTCTCCATTTGGGGCTAGTGTGCAACGACTTCTGTCACCCGCGTGCGAGGGTACGTATCTATGGCGTGGCGCAGCAGCGACGATAGCCCAAGAACTTAACAATACAGTCTACCTAGGCTATAACGATATATCGTTTCATAGAGACAGTATCGTTACAACCAAATTATCGTTAAGCCTAGATTTACACTAATTACTATTAAAATACGTCTGAATCGATGCCTGCTTTTGCGCAGAAGCCTTACGAGCCCTGATCTCTCTCTTATATCGATTCAGACGTGTGATTAGTATATCATCGCCGTCGTTTTGTTGTTCCTCGTATAATTATAGACGTTTTAGTAGCTTTAGGGCCTCTGAATCCTTGACACGAGGTATCGAAATATCCTCTTCATCAGTCTTGTAAGCCCGTTCTTCATGACTATAGGTAGCTGCAATCAGGTCTATAATACTCGTATCCTTATCTTTATCAACTACATCCTCATTGGTAGAATTTAGGAAACGGGCCACATGCATTGCCGATTTGATCTTTTCCTAGGAAGCTAAGGCCTGAATCCGCTTATTCATTTGAGATAACACATCGTCGTTCAGCGTCAGTAACTGCCCGGCGTCGTTTTCGAGTAGGATTAGGCGGTGGGGGAGAGATAGATGCCCTAGGCCCACTGGAATCCTATCTCAATGGCGGCGACGATGGCGAGGATATATTGTTTAGGGCCATTGGATATAACGATATTACTGAATTTACTAGGCAAATGCTAACGATATCGTAGTAGATAAGTTATCGTTATTCTATATCAAAAATAATTATTATATGGCTATATAATCGTTACAACCAGAATATCGTTATATGGCGAATCGTTATAGCCTAGATAGACTATAACACTAGAAAGGCCGTAGCAATAATACCCCCCTCGTTGAAAGCGTCCATGATATATAAATGTGATGGAATAAAAAGGTTAGATAGGAAATTGTGATAGATTTGATTAGATCGCGCTAAGCCCAAGATATTACCCAATTAAGTTAGCGGCCGCCGGATAAGGCTGATCCCGCTTTAAATCATTCTTTTGAAATTCGTTGCTACGGTTGCTAAACCTGTCTCGCTAAAGTGATCACTCTACAAGACAAGTTCGAAAATCTTAGTGCCCGTCTCTTACAAGATGTTGCCTCGAAAACGAACGAGGTAGCTGGTGATGGTACCACAACCGCCACTGTCCTCGCTCGCGCCATCTTCTCCGAGACTGTCAAGAACGTCGCTGCCGGATGCAATCCTATGGATTTGAGGAGAGGTACACAAGCCGCTATCGAAGAACAACAAGCGTGATATCACCACTGGCGAAGAGACTGCTCAGGCGGCCACTATCTCGGCAAACGCCGATACCCATATGGGAAAGCTTATCTTAGATGCTATGGAGAAGGTTGGCAAGGAGGGCGTTATCACTGTCAAGGAGGGAAAGACGATCGAGGACGAGCTTGTGGCTACCGAGGGTATGAGATTCGACCGTGGCTTCACCTCCGCATACTTCATCACCGATACTAAGTCCCAAAAGGTTGAGTTCGAGAAGCCTTTGATCCTGCTGTCAGAGAAGAATATATCTGCAGTCCAGGATATAATACCCGCGCTTGAAGCCTCCACTCAGATGCGTCGTCCACTTATCATCATTGCTGAGGAAATTGATAGAGAAGCTTTGGCAGTCTATATCCTCAACAAGCTACGTGGTCAGCTACAAGTTGCCGCTGTCAAGGCTCTTGGTTTTGGTGACAACCGCAAATCCATTCTGGGCGATCTCGGCATTCTCACCAACGCCACTGTGTTCACGGTCAAGCTTGATATCAAATTGGAGAAAGCTACGCCGGAGATGCTTGAATTAACTAGCTCGATTACGATTACGAAAGAGGACATCATTATTCTGAACGGCGAGGGCAGCGTAGACGTAATAGCACAGAGGTGCGAGCAGATTCGCGGCGTTATGAATGATCCATCAACGTTCGACTACGAGAAGGAGAAGCTATAAGAGCGCCTGGCTAAGCTGTCCGGAGGTGTGGCTGTGATTAAGGTTGGAGGTGCTTCCGAAATTGAAGCTGGAGAGAAGAAGGACCGCGTTGTTGATGCTTTGAACGCGACCCGTGTAGTTGTAGAGTAAGGTATCCTACCAGGTGGAGGGACTGCACTCTTGAAAGCTGCCGCCAATGCGCTAGGCTCCGTCAAGCCCACCAACTTTGATTAACAGCTGGGTGTCAGTATCATTAAGAGCGCCATCACTCGCCCAGTATGTACGATTGTCGAGAACGCTGGTACTGAAGGTAGCGTTGTCGTTGGCAAGCTTGTGGATGAATTCGGATCAGACTTCAATAAGGGCTTTGACAGCGCAAAGGGCGAATATGTTGATATGATCGCTTTCGATACTACGATATGGCATACTTGGCACGGTGTTGAATTGATGACCTGATATGCGTTGGACAAGCAAGGGTTCGAGCTAGTCTACTTGCTAGATGCTATCTGTCTAGGATCAATACAGCTAATGTACAGCATTTGTAATCGTACGCTTCCTCAAGAATAGCTGCAGGAAATGTACTGATAGAAGCTCGGGGTGTTAGTTGCAATGAGCTACTATACCGGTGCCATCATCAACTAGCAAATAAACGATATGGATGATGCAATTTCGCCGGGGCAATATCGAAGGACTAGGGGAAAAGTAGGCCTCGCACCGGTGTTTGTCTGTGGCTTTAGGCTTGAGCGAAACGTCGGATAAACTTATCATCTAAAACAGAATTTTCTCAGCATAGTCCAGAAGCTTTGGATTGGGCCTCACCTTTCGGAGCGCTTGATTTTCTCCTTGTCATCTTTCGGCTGCGACCATTCAGAAAGGGCGACTGAGAGTCTTCGATGATTGGTCCAAGGGTCTTCGCCTGCTTAGGTCCAGCTTTTTGCACCTTACTTGGCCGAACCTGCGAATTTATATCGTTGAAGCCGGCCGTAATAATGCTACGTTTTCCTTGTCTAGGACCTTTAACGCTGCCCTGTAGCTTAGTTGATTCTCGCGTGATGCTCACTTCTCTATGCGAGCTTGGAGTTTTGGTGTCATGACCATGAGCGGTGACTTGAGTAGGAGAGGTGGCTATTGAAGATCTGGGCATCGCGTAATTATGCCCAGCTTTGGAATGAGTGCGCCCCTGCGACTGCGAGTAAGACTTATCCGTGGTCCCAGAGCCGGTATGTGGTGTAGCTTCGCGGAACGATCGTTGCTGTCTTCGCTGCGTCTCAGAAAGTACCGTGGTATGGAATACCGAGTTGCGGGAGTAATCGTGGTCTTTGGTACGGGAACCGGCTCCAGGAGTCGATGGGAACAGGTGAGATATATCCTCACCAGCTATGGTTTGAGACTCTTCTCGAGCATAGCTGGCAAAAGGGTTATCCAGTTGTAATTCGTCAAGGCTTCCGAAGGGTGAGGATTCAGGTGGTTGTGAATCCTCTAGTATTGGGATAGAGGATTTAGGAGTCGCGGGCCGCACGGAAGAGCTTTGATCTATCGAGGCGTGCTGGGAGTCTCGATGCTGAGTATGTATTCTGTGAGCTGGTTGCGTACCTCGAATGGAAGGGCTTTGCCCAACCATCCTAGACGAGGATCGTTGCTGTCTTCGCTGCGTCTCAGAAAGTACCGTTGTATGGGATACCGAGTTCCGGGAGTAATCGTGGTCTTTGGCACGGGAACCGGCTCCAGGAGTAGATGGGAACAGGTGAGATATATCCTCACCAGCTATGGTTTGAGACCCTTCTCGAGCATAGCCGGCAAAAGGGTCATCCAGAATTAACTCGTCAAGGCTTACGAAGGCTGACTTTTCAGATGGCTGTGAGTCCTCTACTATTGGCGGTCGGTTCGCGAAATGCATAGAGGATTTGGGAGTCGCGGGCCGCACGGAAGAGCTTTGACCCATCGAGGCGTGCTGGGAGTCTCGATGCTGAGTATGTATCCTGTGAACCGGTTGCGTACCTCGAATAGAAGGGCTTTGCCCAACAATCCTAGATGAGCTAGGCCTCGTAGCCTGCGTTACTTGAAGTGCCATGATCTCCAGATCCTTGGCCTTTACTTGATCGTTCGCCTTATTCAACATGGCCTGCAAGCCCGAATATTCGTCATTCTTTTCAGAGGTGCGCACGTTGATTTCCTTCAGATGAAGCTGGAGAGCCTTCCTTGTCCCGATAACAGCCTCTTTCTCGCTCCGTGCCTCTTTCAGCAATACTTGCAACTGAGCAGTCTCCTTTTCTGATTTCTCTTTCTCCGCTTTCAGCATACTGACTTGTCTGGTTACGTTCTTCAACTTCTCTTCGGCCGGGGACTTCTCCAATCTCAGCTGCTGGATAGCGTTCATGTGCTCGCTTTGCATATTTGCAATCTGCATGTTCGCTGCCTTTGATAGCTCTTTTCTCAATTGCTCCCCCTTAGCCATAGCTTGGCTCTCGCTCGTTAACTTTTCTTCTCGCACTTTCGTTGTTTCTTTGCACGCAGTCTCGAGTTGTTCTTGGCTAGTAGCCAAAAGTTCAGTCGATTCTCTAGCATCTGTGGAACTTTGCTGAAGTTGACTGGAAAGATCTGCAGCTTCTTTCCTTAAACTGACAATTTCGCTCTGAAGAGTTCTATTTCGAGAGTCAAGCTCCTGGATGTGGAGTAAAGCTTGTGAGGCCTCTGTAGGTTGGCTGTGACCTCTGGCTGCAACGGTCTCTAAAGTCACAATCCTTCGCGACTGCTCTTGGTCTTTGAGTCGAAGAGCTATAACTTCTCGGCGAGCGTCCGCAAGTGAGCTCTCGGTTGCCTGTAACCGTTCTCGAACAGTAGCCCTCACCTCCCGAAGGTCGCTGATTTGTTCTGACAAGGCGTGTTCAGAAAAGATGTTACCGCTTAAAGCCCGAAGTTGATCCTGCACAGCCAGCGCAAGCTGCTTTTGTCCTGCCTCCATCGAGTTAGAACTTTCCTCGCAAGCTTCGACGGAACGAGCAATCCTATCTTTGTGTTAGTATGGTTATGATCGACTAGACGAAAGGCACGTACCCTTCGACAAAGCTGTCCATATTATCATTGAGCTTTCGGAGGTCTTCTGGCTTGACAGTATCCGCATTATGAAGCTTTTGCAAGATTCTGAAGCATTGCTCTAGCATTGGCCCAACCTGGCCATGGGACTCTGACTCTGAATCTTTGTTGGGCGGGACGATAGACTGGGCCTGGTGCAACAGATCGTCGATTTTGCTAGTGATAGTATCGCGATGGCTGGTGAAGATTTCCAATAATCGCCCATGACTGGCAGTGATCCTGGAAATCTGATCTTCCAGTCGGTTGCTTCTCTCGCGTTCGGCCATAAGCAAACTTTCGTCGCCTCGAAGCTGGGTACTTTGATGTTGTACAGTCTGGGCAAGATTCTCGATTCTATGACGGGCTTCGTCCCCAAGTTGTTGGGATCTGATGCGCTCATGCTCTGCTGACTTCTGGGCATCCTGCAGTGTATCGTGTAGTTCCTTTCTGGCTAAGAAGACATCCTCATGCTTTTTGTGCAAGTCATCCGCATCCTCTCGAAGCCGCTTGTGATCATTTGTGAGGCCTTTGACATAGTCATTCAGCCGCTTAATCTTGCTTTCCCAGATCGGCTTGTTGGCCTTGAGTTTTGACAATTCGGCAGTCTTCCGAGTCTCACGTTGTACGACCTCCTGTAACTGACCAGAGAGATTAGTGCTCATGTCTCGTAATTCTTGGATTTCAGCCCAATTCTGGTGTTGTGTAGCCCTGAAATCTTCGAGCTCTTGCTGCCCTTGCCTTCGACGATAAATGAGTAGCTTTAGAAGATCATCCTCTGTATAAGTTTTCTTGGGCGGCGGAGGACCAACCGTAGCTGGGCCTGTCGTGGTCTTTCTCCGGCGGGATTTGGTGACCTTGGGAGTACCAGCCACTGAGGTCAAAGGATCCTTAGTGGTCTTGGCTGAACGGTTGTGCATGTTCAATGGTGGTTGATGAACGACCTTCACGGTTTCGGCGGGACTGTGATCGGAAGCGAGGGCTATTGTAGTGGGTGTTGCGTTTGGAAAAGGCACTGGAAAAGGATCCTGGAGCACTGGTATGTTGTTGGTTCCGGCTAGATTATGACCGGACGCGAGAGCTGTGGTAGCGGGCATTGCGTTTGGAAAAGGCACTGAAAAGAGATCTTGGAGCACTGAAGTATGATCATGCGTAGATGAGAGGCCTCGGTGAGCTTCGACATTGACAGCATTTTGAGCAGCTTGAGTGGTGTCTGGTAGGGGTGGCGACTGATGGGAGCGTGTCTCAGTGAGGATAACGGGGGTTTGCTTCGGTCTTCGGAAGTCGAGTTGTTGAATTGGCTTGGCTTTGGTGAAGGAGAAGCCAGCAGCGGGGTCTTTACCTGAGGAGGCTGGTCGAGTGAGCACCTTTATCGGTGCTTGCTGAGAGGCTTGTTGGGAGGCTTGTGGAGAAGATTGACCTGAGCCTCCTGAAACGATGCCCTCGAGAATAGCTTCATCGGTTTCAGCCTGAAGCCTACTGTTGACATGGCCTTGAGGGCCTATATAAGGGCCTGAAAGGTCAGCTGTACAGCGGTCGATGCTATTAAGATGAGGTACTTGCCATGGTGAATGCTTAAGACAAGCTGTGTGGGCCAGTCTTGATCGGTAGCTTGCCTCCATTCCCCGTCGTCAGCGTATAGTAGTTAGCCTCTAAAGTTCGGGATGGAGGGTCATAGGAGGCAGCCATGCTTGCGAATTACTCCCAAACCCTAGAGCGTAATGGTTGAAGGACTGTCGAGAAAGCAGCAAGCCAAGAGTGTGGAGACGGTATCAGGGGACAAGGCAAACATTCATTAGATGAGGCGTGACTTCCTTGCAGGCATTTGCAGCTAGCTACATGTAGAATAGGTGCTTGGCGGTAGGGTTATACCTTTAGCGTATTCAAAAACATCTGGAATGCTTGGCACCCGAGATCTTTCACACCACACACCGAAATTCGTACTGTAGCATAGAAATCTCTCCGCAAAATCCTTTAATAACACTGCTATCGTTAGCATAGGTCCCAAATGAAAAAATGAAGCTATACTGAAGTCTTGGCATGTTCCTCAGCCCCCCAATCGCCATGGTTGTTTCCCTTGATACTCCTACTCAGGCGAAGGCCGAGCATCTTCTTCATTCCTACTGAAAGCCTTCGCAAGTAGCCAAAGAGGTCCGCTGTTCTCTTAGTACTGTTTATAGGTGGAATCAGCGCTTACAGATGTATTATACTATGGGCCGTCTACCTCACGCCCTACCTAATGGCCGTCCTCGTCGACTTACTCGTACCACCGCTGCAAAGAAGGCTCTTCTAGAGTATCAGAGTCGGAAACCGTAAGACGAGCTGGCGGTATTCCTGGAGGAAGAGTGGGGCATTAGAGTCAGCCAGCCTACGGTCAGCCGTCTATTAAGAGAGAGTAGGTATGGCAACGGTCTCTAGCATTCGACCCGGCCTTAGGCGGTGGAAGCGTCCGTCGGGCGAATTACTAATTCATACCCCAAAAGTATGGATCCTGTCAGCGTGTCTAGTTCCTTCTATGCATGCGTCCTTCCTACATCCTTCCATGCAATTCCATCATTGTTCCTTTCATGTAGTTAGCCATAGATAGCAGTGCTTTGTTCTCCATCAGCTACATAATAGCTGATGGCCCCACCACTGAATCTACATGCATTCTACATCATCACCGTTGTGCCTCGCTGAGAGATCCTTACCGAATCATACCCCTAATTACTGAATCATACCCCTACATCAAATTTCACGGGCGAATTACATTTTGGGCGAATTACTAATTCATACCCCGAAAGGGCAAATTACAAATTCATACCCCAAACTATGCGATCCTTACGAATTCATACCCCATCTTACATTTTCATACCCCTTACCAAAAAATGGGGTATGAATTTGTAAGTTGCCAGTCTTTGGGGTATGAATTTGTAAGTTACCATTTCTTGGGGTTTGAAAATATAAGATACCATGTTAGCAGCAGCCCTTACGGGGGCCCTGCGACGTCCCTACGGGAGCCCTACGGGGCCCTATTTAGGTCCAAATAGGAGTGTCTGGCTGTCAAGCGCAGACACCCCCGGGACCAAGCTTTTTTAGCTGAGTTGCTATTATTAGAAGGGTATTTTAGAGGGGTAAATTACAAATTCATACCCTAAAACCTTGGATCCTTACAAATTCATACCCCTAATTACATTTTCATACCCCTTTACTAAATCTTAGGGTATGAAAATGTAATTTACCATTCTTTGGGGTATGAATTTGTAATTTATTAAAATTTGGCCTTTGAGTATCCGGCGTTTAAGGTCTCTAAAGAAGCCTCGGAAGCATTAAAAAGCCCCTAGAAAATTGAACCCTAAAGTTAACGTGCTTGATCGGTCAACGAGAATGACTGGGCTTCGAGACTCTTGGCATACTAACATTAGCGCATGGAGATGATTGGTCAAAATTGGTAGGGCTACCGCAAGGGTTCTCCAGAATAACACCGTCACTGTAGGCCTTTCTCCAGAGCCTTCACGGGGTATTCTACGAATATTGTTGTTTTGTAGAAAGACCCTGATCGACAGATCTATGCTACATTCGGTTAGACCGCTAAATTTTTGGTGTGTATGCCAAGAGTCTCGAAGCCCAGTCATTCTCGTTGACCGATCAAGCACGTTATCGCGGATGGGGTGAGTTGGGGATTAGACCCCGGAGCGAGGTTTTGACGAGTTACACGGCGAACCCTAGAGGTCTTCAGTTCGGGGTTCCCGAGGCCGGTCCGGGCTAATTTCGCAACCCCCGAAGATCTAACCTCAGCGCACTATGGTAAATTACATTTTCATACCCCAAGGAATGGCAAATTACCGATTCATACCCCATTGGAGTATGAAAATGCCATTAGGGGTATGAATTTATAAGGATTTAAGGTTTTGAGGTATGAATTTGTTATTGGAAAGCTTGCTTTCTTAATGCTTAAGACTTGAAAACGAGAATGGGTGCTACGCTAAGGGGCTAGTGACCAATCAGATCATCGGATTCCACCATTTCTAGTCTAAAACACACCTTATTTCTTCATTTTCGATCTAAACACGGGTACACGCGGGTACGTCCAAAAGAGGAAGCTGGAAAAGAACTTCAAAATCCTCAAATCTACCTTTTTGATTCCTTTTATTTTATCAAAAATATGATAATAAACTAAATACGTAGAGTTATAGAAGTACTTATACGCTTTCAAATAACGTAGCGTAGACGAAATTTGATATAGTATTCGTCTAACTATCGAGCTTGCGAGAAGAGCCTCTCCGGCAGGAGCCCTCGGAGAGCCCTCGGAGAGCCCCCGGAGGGTCAGGGGGTTTTAGGGGGTCTCCCCTAAGTATATCAAATAAATTACAACGTCTCTCTCGATTCTCAGGGTTAGATCCCTTAAAATCCCTTAAACCCTTCGGAGCTCTTTAAGGGCTCTCCGAGAGCTTCTGTCGAGGGGCTGTCAAAGCAAGCTCGAAATCAATCAAATATCATTTAAATAATTAAATTTCGAGCTTGCTTTGACAGCCCCTCGACAGAAGCTCTCGGAGAGCCCTTAAAGAGCCCCCGAAGGGTCCGAGGGGTTTTAGGGGGTCTCCCTGAGAATTAAACAGTCAAAAACCAGTACTCGACAAGCTTTTCACTACTGGGAAGCCCGCGCCCCAGCACATATTTTACCCTATTTTAGAGTGTTTTAGACTATCTTATCTATCCCAATTGTTAGTAACCCGAGTTACCGCTAAATAATTAAATAGAGATATTTACACTTCACGCTGCAGATACCTCTAAGGAGCTCCGTAGGGGCCTTAGAGAAATAATTTCTAACATTAACCCGCTCTATTCGATAACCGCCTAGACCGAGGTAATAAATTAGCGTGGTTTTTCTCCGCGTCTCAATCACGCGACTTTTTTTATTCTTTATAATAACTTCATTATATCAAGTTTATAAGAGAAATACGTTCTTACGCGTACTAATTTAATAGATAATACGCTTAGCGGAGGGCTATGGGTTACGGTAACCGTATCATACTAAATTAGTAAAAATTATCGTCTTTTAACGATTACTTAGTAATATAATCGTAATATTAAAATTTTTTAAATACGTTATATATTTTTAATAGTACTTTTCGTAGAACGATAGTAGATTAATTTCTTTAAAAAAGTATATTAATTTTTAATACGATAAATCTAGAAATCTAATATATTACGATAATAATTATAAATTAATAGAATAACGATATTTATATAAAATACTTTAATAATAATAGATTTACGTAAATTACTTTATATAGTTAAATAGACTATTTTCAACTTAAGTAAATTTAATCGAGTAATAAAAATTTATAGAGTAAAATAATTTCGTAGTTCGAATTAACGAATATATTTATTATTTTTAATTAATTTTATAAATATCTTATTCTCAATAGACTATTATTATAGAGTTTCTAAATTTCTATTCTTTTCGAAATAGTTTTTAATTTTATATCTTAATTTTATAATAATATTATAATAGTATCGTAATAGTATCGTAACGATTTTAATCTATAAAACGTATTAAAAATATTATAGTTATCTTAACTCGATACGATTTTTTATTAATACGTACTAAGATATATAACCGTTAATTATTTAATTCGTTTTTTATTCTTTATCGTTTAAAGGCGGAGGTGGCCTACTAACACGTCTCAATAAAATAATTATATATTTACCGTATATATACAGTAAAAGAAGACCGCTGCTACTCGCTAAGTACGCTATCTATTCTCTAATTCTTAGCTTACTAACTAGCGGCGATAGTAGTACTATTTTACATATAAAATACGATTCTATTAATAAAAAAAACCTTTAATACCATATAAAGCTAGAGCTTTATATATTAATTAATTCGGTATTGCAGCCATGTAGCTATTTCAGCTATTTCAGCTATTTGAGCTATTGCAGCCATGTGTATATTTCAGTCATTTTAGCTATTTGGGCTATTGCAGCCATGCGGATATTTCAGCTATTTGGGCTACTGCAGCCATGGAGATGTCTCAGCTATTCCAGCTATTTGGGCTACCGCAGCTATGGAGAGGTCTCAACTATTCCAACTATTTAGGCTACCGCAGCCGTGGAGATGTTTCAGCTATTCCAACTAGGGCTGGCAATGGTGGACCAACTAACTGGTCCACTACCAGTGGAACCGTTAGTTTCTCGTAGTTGATGGTGTAGTTTGGGGTCTATCGGTTGATAGTTAGTATAGTTCTGACCGTAAAACCAACTGGTTCAACTGATAGTGGAGTAGTTTATAATAATCTTTTTAAAAAGTCGGTTTTTTGAGTTAAAAGAGCTAATAGGCCAACATTTATAGGGTTAAAGTAGGGCTGAAATAGGGCTGATAGGGCTTAACACTTGATATAGGTATTAGCCCCCCCCCCCCACTAAGCGATATTTTAGCTTCTATTATATAACCCCTTTCTTGTGTTCGGGAGGTCCACGCTAGCGGGGTCAAATGTAGGGATTATCATTTGTCCAATGATCGCGGTTTACTGCGGCTTAAGACTTTGCTTACTCATGAGCGCGGCAACGTCGATCTGACTAATCCATACCCCTACGTTTGACCCCTACTAGCGTGGACCTCCCGAACACAAGGAAGGGGATAACTGCTCCACTATCAGTGCACTGATAGTGGGGTAGTTGGTTTTCAATATATGGTAGTTGGTGCAGTTTCGACCCTCCAAAACCAACTATTTCCACCGTTGCCAGCCCTGATTCCAACCATTTGGGCTATCGCAGCCACAGGGATATCTCAGCTATCGCAGCCCTGGGGATGTCTCGGTCACTCCAGCTATCGGGGCTACCGCAGCCATGGAGATGTCTTAGTTATTTCAGCTATTTGGGCTATCGCAACCATGGGGATGTTTCAACTATTTCAGCTATTTGGGCTACCGCAGCCATGGGGATATCTTAGTCCAACTATCACAATCATATTTCAGGCTACCGCAGCCATTGGGATATCCAAGCTATTCCAGCCATTTGGGCTATTGCATCGGGCGATGACGTATGCGCGTCAAAGTCTTACATTAGGTGGGAAGGGGCTAATTACTTATTCATACCCCGAAACTATGAATCCTTACCGAATCATACCCTAATTACTGAATCATATCCCTAGGGGTATGATTTAGTAATTTGCCATTACTTGGAGTATGATTCGATAATTTGCCATTCATAATAAAAATCGCAAAGAAGAAAATTCGCGACCTGGGCCATCCGACTATAGAGAAGAGAAAATATCTTCGACCGTATTTAATGGGTGACCTAGCAGCTTAAATACATTAGACGAAAGTCGAGTGGGTGTTAGTAGCAGCCCCTACGGGGGCCTTGCGACGGCTTTACGGGGCCCCTATTTAGGTTCAAATAGGGGTGTCTGGCTGTTAAGCGCAAACACCCCCGGGATTAGGCTTTTTTTGCGCTTGACAGCCAGACACCCCTATTTGAACCTAAATAGGGCCCCCGTAGGGCCGTCGCAAGGCCCTCGTGGGGGCTGCTAACAGTGGGCTAAATTTGGCCCCCCAGCCTGTCTACACTCAGTCTGTGACTCTCACACACAGTCTTCACTCCCAATAGTCTACAAAGCAAGTTTGGTAAATTACCGAATCATACTCCAAGCAATTAATCCTTACGGAGTAGCTGCTACGCAGTTCCATTGAAAGAGGCCTTGCTACCTCACAGTTCTAAATATGTGCTGGGGCGCGGGCTACCCAGTAGTGAAAAGCTAGCCAAGCATTGTGGGAACACTGAGAACATCGCTACAATTGAACATTTTTACGGTACTGCATTTGATTGATTCTCCGGATCCTCCCCATAACGATATCTAAGAAATAGATTACATCGTCGGTTAATCTCAGAATATATGAGATTCACTACAGCTTCATGATCACCGTAACGAATTGCAGTAGATATTGCCGAGTAGACATGCGTGTTACGATCAAATGCCAATCGTTCTGAGAAGGCCAAGCGAG
The DNA here is from genome assembly GCF_014066305.1 of Letharia columbiana. Classification (NCBI taxonomy): domain Eukaryota; kingdom Fungi; phylum Ascomycota; class Lecanoromycetes; order Lecanorales; family Parmeliaceae; genus Letharia; species Letharia columbiana. The sequence continues at coordinate 897 of NW_023501170.1, read as the reverse complement.
ACTCGCTCTGCACCCAAGAGTATACGTCCTCGAGAGCGTCAAGTAACTGCTCGTGACGTATCCCGTCGTCGTCCTCGTCCTCGTCCTCGTCCTCGTCCTCGTCCTCGTCCTCGTCGTCCTCGTCGTCCTCGTCGTCCTCGTCCTCGTCCTCGTTGTCCTTATCCTCGTCGTCCTCATCTTCACTCGTAGTAACGATATCGATAATATCGTCACATAGCTTCAGAACAGTGTTATATTCGTAGAGAATCCGAGCATCTTCCAGCTGTTCTACCGTACTCCGAAGCTCTTTATCTCGCTGTTTTTGTTGAATACGAATAGGATTCTCGTAATCTTTCCAAGTGGGAAGACTGTGATCTCGATGTAAATCCTATACGTCAAAGGTTGAACGTTATGTAGGATCTTGACAGCGAAATTGGAGATTATCGTATCGATGAGGAGGATCGGGGAGAATTCTAGTAGATGATTTGTTAAAGCCTTCGAATGTGTATTGAGGAGGTCTATGAGGTGTTGCAGGCTGAGGTTGACAGCGTATTGTTATGTTATAGAGTGTGGAATCTCGACGTTGGCATGGATTTTATTGATTTCTCTAAAATTGTAGCTGATTTTGGGAGCGTAATTGCGAGAGGGCATGCTTATTTTCCTGTTGTTGACGCTTTTTTTGATGACGATTCGCAGTACGTATGGCAGCAGAAGAAGAGGTACTATAATCGAAAAGAGTTAACTGAGACATAATTTGTAGAGACAGAATTCTTTTAGAGAAGAAATGGAGAGAGACGGAGAAAAAGGTGAGATTACTAATAAAATTTGATGTTCGTAGCCAAGAAATTTAGTTACTTCCCGAATAGGTACCTGGCTTTCTCGATTCAGATCTTAGCAATACTTTTCAAAACTTGTCGA